>NW_027634909.1:0-48381 GCF_949748355.1 Melanostigma gelatinosum | reverse complement strand
AAAAAAAATTTTTTTTCCCCAAAGTAACTAAAAAAATATTTTTTTTTCCAAAGTAACTAAAAAATATTTTTTTTTCCAAAGTAACTAAAAAAATATTTTTTTTTCCAAAGTAACTAAAAAAATATTTTTTTTTCCAAAGTAACTAAAAAAATATTTTTTTTTCCAAAGTAACTAAAAAAATATTTTTTTTTCCAAAGTAACTAAAACAATATTTTTTTTCCAAAGTAACTAAAAAAATATTTTTTTTTCCAAAGTAACTAAAAAAATATTTTTTTTTCCAAAGAAACTAAAAAAATATTTTTTTTTCCAAAGTAACTAAAAAAAAAATTTTTTTTCCAAAGTAACTAAAAAAATATTTTTTTTTCCAAAGTAACTAAAAAAATATTTTTTTTTCCAAAGAAACTAAAAAAATATTTTTTTTTCCAAAGTAACTAAAAAAAAAAAATTTTTTCCAAAGAAACTAAAAAAAAAAATTTTTTTCCAAAGTAACTAAAAAAAAAATTTTTTTTCCAAAGTAACTAAAAAAATTTTTTTTTTTCCAAAGAAACTAAAAAAAATATTTTTTTTCCAAAGTAACTAAAAAAATTTTTTTTTTTCCAAAGTAACTAAAAATTTTTTTTTTTTCCCAAAGTAACTAAAAAAATATTTTTTTTTCCAAAGTAACTAAAAAAATATTTTTTTTTCCAAAGTAACTAAAAAAATATTTTTTTTTCCAAAGTAACTAAAAAAATATTTTTTTTTCCAAAGTAACTAAAAAAATATTTTTTTTTCCAAAGTAACTAAAAAAATATTTTTTTTTCCAAAGTAACTAAAAAAATATTTTTTTTTCCAAAGTAACTAAAAAAATATTTTTTTTTCCAAAGTAACTAAAAAAATATTTTTTTTCCAAAGAAACTAAAAAAATATTTTTTTTTCCAAAGTAACTAAAAAAATATTTTTTTTTCCAAAGTAACTAAAAAAATATTTTTTTTTCCAAAGTAACTAAAAAAATATTTTTTTTTCCAAAGTAACTAAAAAAATATTTTTTTTTCCAAAGTAACTAAAAAAAAAATTTTTTTTCCAAAGAAACTAAAAAAAAATTTTTTTTTCCAAAGTAACTAAAAAAATATTTTTTTTCCCAAAGTAACTAAAAAAATATTTTTTTTTCCAAAGTAACTAAAAAAATATTTTTTTTCCAAAGTAACTAAAAAAATATATTTTTTTCCAAAGTAACTAAAAAAAATAATTTTTTTTCCAAAGTAACTAAAAAAATATTTTTTTTTCCAAAGAAACTAAAAAAAAAAAAAAAATTTCCAAAGTAACTAAAAAATTTTTTTTTTTTCCAAAGTAACTAAAAAAAATATTTTTTTTCCAAAGTAACTAAAAAAATATTTTTTTTTCCAAAGTAACTAAAAAAATATTTTTTTTTCCAAAGTAACTAAAAAAATATTTTTTTTTCCAAAGTAATTAAAAAAATATTTTTTTTTTCCAAAGTAACTAAAAAAATATTTTTTTTTCCAAAGTAACTAAAAAAAAATATTTTTTTCCAAAGTAACTAAAAAAATATTTTTTTTTCCAAAGAAACTAAAAAAATATTTTTTTTTCCAAAGTAACTAAAAAAATTTTTTTTTTCCAAAGTAACTAAAAAAAATTTTTTTTTCCAAAGTAACTAAAAAAATTTTTTTTTTTCCAAAGTAACTAAAAAAATATTTTTTTTTCCAAAGTAACTAAAAAAATATTTTTTTTTCCAAAGTAACTAAAAAAATATTTTTTTTTTCCAAAGTAACTAAAAAAATATTTTTTTTTCCAAAGTAACTAAAAAAATATTTTTTTTCCCAAAGTAACTAAAAAAATATTTTTTTTTCCAAAGTAACTAAAAAATATTTTTTTTTCCAAAGTAACTAAAAAAATATTTTTTTTTCCAAAGTAACTAAAAAAAATTTTTTTTTTCCAAAGTAACTAAAAAAATATTTTTTTTTCCAAAGTAACTAAAAAAATTATTTTTTTTCCAAAGTAACTAAAAAAATTTTTTTTTTCCAAAGTAACTAAAAAAAATTTTTTTTTTCCAAAGTAACTAAAAAAATATTTTTTTTTCCAAAGTAACTAAAAAAATTTTTTTTTTTCCAAAGTAACTAAAAAAATATTTTTTTTTCCAAAGTAATTAAAAAAATATTTTTTTTTCCAAAGTAACTAAAAAAATATTTTTTTTTCCAAAGTAACTAAAAAAAAAAAATTTTTTCCAAAGTAACTAAAAAAATATTTTTTTTTCCAAAGAAACTAAAAAAATATTTTTTTTTCCAAAGTAACTAAAAAAATTTTTTTTTTCCAAAGTAACTAAAAAAATATTTTTTTTTCCAAAGTAACTAAAAAAATATTTTTTTTCCAAAGAAACTAAAAAAAATTTTTTTTTCCAAAGTAACTAAAAAAAAAATTTGTTTTCCAAAGAAACTAAAAAAATATTTTTTTTTCCAAAGTAACTAAAAAAATATTTTTTTTTCCAAAGAAACTAAAAAAAATATTTTTTTTCCAAAGTAACTAAAAAAATTTTTTTTTCCAAAGTAACTAAAAAAATTTTTTTTTTCCCAAAGTAACTAAAAAAATATTTTTTTTTCCAAAGTAACTAAAAAAATATTTTTTTTTCCAAAGTAACTAAAAAAATATTTTTTTTTCCAAAGTAACTAAAAAAATATTTTTTTTTTCCAAAGTAACTAAAAAAATATTTTTTTTTCCAAAGTAACTAAAAAAATATTTTTTTTTCCAAAGTAACTAAAAAAATATTTTTTTTTCCAAAGTAACTAAAAAAATATTTTTTTTTCCAAAGTAACTAAAAAAATATTTTTTTTTCCAAAGTAACTAAAAAAATATTTTTTTTTCCAAAGTAACTAAAAAAATATTTTTTTTTCCAAAGTAACTAAAAAAATTTTTTTTTTCCAAAGTAACTAAAAAAATATATTTTTTTCCAAAGTAACTAAAAAAAATTTTTTTTTCCAAAGAAACTAAAAAAAATTTTTTTTTTCCAAAGTAACTAAAAAAAATTTTTTTTTTCCAAAGTAACTAAAAAAATATTTTTTTTCCAAAGTAACTAAAAAAATATTTTTTTTTCCAAAGTAACTAAAAAAAAATTTTTTTCCCAAAGTAACTAAAAAAATATATTTTTTTTCCAAAGTAACTAAAAAAATTTTTTTTTTCCAAAGTAACTAAAAAAATATTTTTTTTTCCAAAGTAACTAAAAAAATATTTTTTTTCCAAAGTAACTAAAATTTTTTTTTTTTTCCAAAGTAACTAAAAAAATATTTTTTTTCCAAAGTAACTAAAAAAATATTTTTTTTTCCAAAGTAACTAAAAAAATATTTTTTTTTCCAAAGTAACTAAAAAAATATTTTTTTTCCAAAGAAACTAAAAAAATATTTTTTTTTCCAAAGTAACTAAAAAAATATTTTTTTTTCCAAAGTAACTAAAAAAATATTTTTTTTTCCAAAGTAACTAAAAAAATATTTTTTTTTCCAAAGAAACTAAAAAAATATTTTTTTTTCCAAAGTAACTAAAAAAAAAAATTTTTTCCAAAGAAACTAAAAAAATATTTTTTTTTTCCAAAGTAACTAAAAAAATATTTTTTTTTCCAAAGAAACTAAAAAAATATTTTTTTTTTCCAAAGTAACTAAAAATAATTTTTTTTTTTCCAAAGTAACTAAAAAAAAAAAAATTTCCCCAAAGTAACTAAAAAAATTTTTTTTTTTCCAAAGTAACTAAAAAATATTTTTTTTCCAAAGTAACTAAAAAAATATTTTTTTTTCCAAAGTAACTAAAAAATATTTTTTTTTCCAAAGTAACTAAAAAAATATTTTTTTTTCCAAAGTAACTAAAAAAATATTTTTTTTTCCAAAGTAACTAAAAAAATATTTTTTTTCCAAAGTAACTAAAAAATATTTTTTTTTCCAAAGTAACTAAAAAAATATTTTTTTTTCCAAAGAAACTAAAAAAATATATTTTTTTTCCAAAGTAACTAAAAAAAATTTTTTTTTTCCAAAGTAACTAAAAAAAAATTTTTTTTTCCAAAGTAACTAAAAAAATATTTTTTTTTCCAAAGAAACTAAAAAAATATTTTTTTTTCCAAAGTAACTAAAAAAATATTTTTTTTTCCAAAGTAACTAAAAAAATATTTTTTTTTCCAAAGAAACTAAAAAAATATTTTTTTTCCAAAGTAACTAAAAAATATTTTTTTTTCCAAAGTAACTAAAAAAATATTTTTTTTTCCAAAGTAACTAAAAAAATATTTTTTTTTCCAAAGAAACTAAAAAAAAATTTTTTTTCCAAAGTAACTAAAAAAAATTTTTTTTTCCAAAGAAACTAAAAAAATATTTTTTTTTCCAAAGTAACTAAAAAAAATTTTTTTTTTCCAAAGTAACTAAAAAAAAATTTTTTTTCCAAAGAAACTAAAAAAATATTTTTTTTTCCAAAGTAACTAAAAAAAATTTTTTTTTCCAAAGTAACTAAAAAAATTTTTTTTTCCCCAAAGTAACTAAAAAAATATTTTTTTTTCCAAAGTAACTAAAAAATATTTTTTTTTCCAAAGTAACTAAAAAAATATTTTTTTTTAAAGTAACTAAAAAAATATTTTTTTTTCCAAAGTAACTAAAAAAATATTTTTTTTTCCAAAGTAACTAAAAAAATATTTTTTTTCCAAAGTAACTAAAAAAATATTTTTTTTCCAAAGTAACTAAAAAAATATTTTTTTTTCCAAAGTAACTAAAAAAATATATTTTTTTCCAAAGAAACTAAAAAAATATATTTTTTTCCAAAGTAACTAAAAAAAATTTTTTTTTTCCAAAGTAACTAAAAAAATATTTTTTTTTCCAAAGTAACTAAAAAAATATTTTTTTTTCCAAAGAAACTAAAAAAATATTTTTTTTTCCAAAGAAACTAAAAAAAAAAAAAATTTTCCAAAGAAACTAAAATTTTTTTTTTTTTTCCAAAGTAACTAAAAAAAATTTTTTTTTTCCAAAGTAACTAAAAAAATATTTTTTTTTCCAAAGAAACTAAAAAAAATATTTTTTTTCCAAAGTAACTAAAAAAAAAATTTTTTTTCCAAAGTAACTAAAAAATTTTTTTTTTCCCAAAGTAACTAAAAAAATATTTTTTTTTCCAAAGTAACTAAAAAAATATTTTTTTTTCCAAAGTAACTAAAAAAATATTTTTTTTTCCAAAGAAACTAAAAAAATATTTTTTTTTCCAAAGTAACTAAAAAAAAATTTTTTTTTCCAAAGTAACTAAAAAAAATTTTTTTTCCCCAAAGTAACTAAAAAAATATTTTTTTTTCCAAAGTAACTAAAAAAATTTTTTTTTTCCAAAGTAACTAAAAAAATATTTTTTTTTCCAAAGTAACTAAAAAAATATTTTTTTTTCCAAAGTAACTAAAAAAATATTTTTTTTTCCAAAGTAACTAAAAAAATATTTTTTTTCCCAAAGTAACTAAAAAAATATATTTTTTTCCAAAGAAACTAAAAAAATATTTTTTTTTCCAAAGTAACTAAAAAAAAATTTTTTTTTCCAAAGTAACTAAAAAAATATTTTTTTTTCCAAAGTAACTAAAAAAATATTTTTTTTTCCAAAGAAACTAAAAAAATATTTTTTTTTCCAAAGTAACTAAAAAAAAAAAATTTTTTCCAAAGAAACTAAAAAAAATTTTTTTTTTCCAAAGTAACTAAAAAAAAATTTTTTTTTCCAAAGTAACTAAAAAAATTTTTTTTTTTCCAAAGAAACTAAAAAAAATATTTTTTTTCCAAAGTAACTAAAAATTTTTTTTTTTTTCCAAAGTAACTAAAAATTTTTTTTTTTTCCCAAAGTAACTAAAAAAATATTTTTTTTTCCAAAGTAACTAAAAAAATATTTTTTTTTCCAAAGTAACTAAAAAAATATTTTTTTTTCCAAAGTAACTAAAAAAATATTTTTTTTTCCAAAGTAACTAAAAAAATATTTTTTTTTCCAAAGTAACTAAAAAAATATTTTTTTTTCCAAAGTAACTAAAAAAATATTTTTTTTTCCAAAGTAACTAAAAAAATATTTTTTTTTCCAAAGTAACTAAAAAAATATTTTTTTTCCAAAGAAACTAAAAAAATATTTTTTTTTCCAAAGTAACTAAAAAAATATTTTTTTTTCCAAAGTAACTAAAAAAATATTTTTTTTTCCAAAGTAACTAAAAAAATATTTTTTTTTCCAAAGTAACTAAAAAAATATTTTTTTTTCCAAAGTAACTAAAAAAAAAATTTTTTTTCCAAAGAAACTAAAAAAAAATTTTTTTTTCCAAAGTAACTAAAAAAATATTTTTTTTCCCAAAGTAACTAAAAAAATATTTTTTTTTCCAAAGTAACTAAAAAAATATTTTTTTTCCAAAGTAACTAAAAAAATATATTTTTTTCCAAAGTAACTAAAAAAAATAATTTTTTTTCCAAAGTAACTAAAAAAATATTTTTTTTTCCAAAGAAACTAAAAAAAAAAAAAATTTCCAAAGTAACTAAAAAATTTTTTTTTTTTCCAAAGTAACTAAAAAAAATATTTTTTTTCCAAAGTAACTAAAAAAATATTTTTTTTTCCAAAGTAACTAAAAAAATATTTTTTTTTCCAAAGTAACTAAAAAAATATTTTTTTTTCCAAAGTAATTAAAAAAATATTTTTTTTTCCAAAGTAACTAAAAAAATATTTTTTTTTCCAAAGTAACTAAAAAAAAATATTTTTTTCCAAAGTAACTAAAAAAATATTTTTTTTTCCAAAGAAACTAAAAAAATATTTTTTTTTCCAAAGTAACTAAAAAAATTTTTTTTTTCCAAAGTAACTAAAAAAATTTTTTTTTTCCAAAGTAACTAAAAAAATTTTTTTTTTTCCAAAGTAACTAAAAAAATATTTTTTTTTCCAAAGTAACTAAAAAAATATTTTTTTTTCCAAAGTAACTAAAAAAATATTTTTTTTTTCCAAAGTAACTAAAAAAATATTTTTTTTTCCAAAGTAACTAAAAAAATATTTTTTTTCCCAAAGTAACTAAAAAAATATTTTTTTTTCCAAAGTAACTAAAAAATATTTTTTTTTCCAAAGTAACTAAAAAAATATTTTTTTTTCCAAAGTAACTAAAAAAAATTTTTTTTTTCCAAAGTAACTAAAAAAATATTTTTTTTTCCAAAGTAACTAAAAAAATTATTTTTTTTCCAAAGTAACTAAAAAAATTTTTTTTTTTCCAAAGTAACTAAAAAAAATTTTTTTTTTCCAAAGTAACTAAAAAAATATTTTTTTTTCCAAAGTAACTAAAAAAATTTTTTTTTTTCCAAAGTAACTAAAAAAATATTTTTTTTTCCAAAGTAATTAAAAAAATATTTTTTTTTCCAAAGTAACTAAAAAAATATTTTTTTTTCCAAAGTAACTAAAAAAAAAAAATTTTTTCCAAAGTAACTAAAAAAATATTTTTTTTTCCAAAGAAACTAAAAAAATATTTTTTTTTCCAAAGTAACTAAAAAAATTTTTTTTTTCCAAAGTAACTAAAAAAATATTTTTTTTTCCAAAGTAACTAAAAAAATATTTTTTTTTCCAAAGAAACTAAAAAAAAATTTTTTTTTCCAAAGTAACTAAAAAAAAAATTTGTTTTCCAAAGAAACTAAAAAAATATTTTTTTTTCCAAAGTAACTAAAAAAATATTTTTTTTTCCAAAGAAACTAAAAAAAATATTTTTTTTCCAAAGTAACTAAAAAAATTTTTTTTTTCCAAAGTAACTAAAAAAAATTTTTTTTTCCCAAAGTAACTAAAAAAATATTTTTTTTTCCAAAGTAACTAAAAAAATATTTTTTTTTCCAAAGTAACTAAAAAAATATTTTTTTTTCCAAAGTAACTAAAAAAATATTTTTTTTTCCAAAGTAACTAAAAAAATATTTTTTTTTCCAAAGTAACTAAAAAAATATTTTTTTTTCCAAAGTAACTAAAAAAATATTTTTTTTTCCAAAGTAACTAAAAAAATATTTTTTTTTCCAAAGAAACTAAAAAAATATTTTTTTTCCCAAAGTAACTAAAAAAATATTTTTTTTTCCAAAGTAACTAAAAAAATATTTTTTTTTCCAAAGTAACTAAAAAAATATTTTTTTTTCCAAAGTAACTAAAAAAATATTTTTTTTTCCAAAGTAACTAAAAAATTTTTTTTTTTTCCAAAGAAACTAAAAAAATATTTTTTTTCCAAAGTAACTAAAAAAATATTTTTTTTCCCAAAGTAACTAAAAAAATATTTTTTTTTCCAAAGTAACTAAAAAAATATTTTTTTTCCAAAGTAACTAAAAAAATATATTTTTTTCCAAAGTAACTAAAAAAATAATTTTTTTTCCAAAGTAACTAAAAAAATATTTTTTTTTCCAAAGAAACTAAAAAAAAAATTTTTTTTCCAAAGTAACTAAAAAATTTTTTTTTTTCCAAAGTAACTAAAAAAATTATTTTTTTTCCAAAGTAACTAAAAAAATATTTTTTTTTCCAAAGTAACTAAAAAAATATTTTTTTTTCCAAAGTAACTAAAAAAATATATTTTTTTCCAAAGTAATTAAAAAAATATTTTTTTTCCAAAGTAACTAAAAAAATATTTTTTTTTTCCAAAGTAACTAAAAAAATATTTTTTTTTCCAAAGTAATTAAAAAAATATTTTTTTTTCCAAAGTAACTAAAAAAATATTTTTTTTTCCAAAGTAACTAAAAAAATATTTTTTTTTCCAAAGTAACTAAAAAAATATTTTTTTTTCCAAAGTAATTAAAAAAATATTTTTTTTTCCAAAGTAACTAAAAAAATATTTTTTTTTCCAAAGTAACTAAAAAAAAAAATTTTTTTCCAAAGTAACTAAAAAAATATTTTTTTTTCCAAAGAAACTAAAAAAAATTTTTTTTTTCCAAAGTAACTAAAAAAATTTTTTTTTTCCAAAGTAACTAAAACAATTTTTTTTTTTCCAAAGTAACTAAAAAAATATTTTTTTTTCCAAAGAAACTAAAAAAAAATTTTTTTTTCCAAAGTAACTAAAAAAAAAATTTGTTTTCCAAAGAAACTAAAAAAATATTTTTTTTTCCAAAGTAAC
This sequence comes from Melanostigma gelatinosum, assembly GCF_949748355.1. NCBI lineage: Eukaryota > Metazoa > Chordata > Actinopteri > Perciformes > Zoarcidae > Melanostigma > Melanostigma gelatinosum. The sequence continues at coordinate 39,317 of NW_027634909.1, read as the reverse complement.
TAAAAAAATATTTTTTTTTCCAAAGAAACTAAAAAAAATATTTTTTTTCCAAAGTAACTAAAAAAAATTTTTTTTTCCAAAGTAACTAAAAAAAATTTTTTTTTCCCAAAGTAACTAAAAAAATATTTTTTTTTCCAAAGTAACTAAAAAAATATTTTTTTTTCCAAAGTAACTAAAAAAATATTTTTTTTTCCAAAGTAACTAAAAAAATATTTTTTTTTCCAAAGTAACTAAAAAAATATTTTTTTTTCCAAAGTAACTAAAAAAATATTTTTTTTTCCAAAGTAACTAAAAAAATATTTTTTTTTCCAAAGAAACTAAAAAAATATTTTTTTTTCCAAAGTAACTAAAAAAATATTTTTTTTTCCAAAGTAACTAAAAAAATATTTTTTTTTCCAAAGTAACTAAAAAAATATTTTTTTTTCCAAAGTAACTAAAAAAATTATTTTTTTTCCAAAGTAACTAAAAAAATTTTTTTTTTTCCAAAGTAACTAAAAAAAATTTTTTTTTTCCAAAGTAACTAAAAAAATATTTTTTTTTCCAAAGTAACTAAAAAAATTTTTTTTTTTCCAAAGTAACTAAAAAAATATTTTTTTTTCCAAAGTAATTAAAAAAATATTTTTTTTTCCAAAGTAACTAAAAAAATATTTTTTTTTCCAAAGTAACTAAAAAAAAAAAATTTTTTCCAAAGTAACTAAAAAAATATTTTTTTTTCCAAAGAAACTAAAAAAATATTTTTTTTTCCAAAGTAACTAAAAAAATTTTTTTTTTCCAAAGTAACTAAAAAAATATTTTTTTTTCCAAAGTAACTAAAAAAATATTTTTTTTTCCAAAGAAACTAAAAAAAAATTTTTTTTTTCCAAAGTAACTAAAAAAAAAATTTGTTTTCCAAAGAAACTAAAAAAATATTTTTTTTTCCAAAGTAACTAAAAAAATATTTTTTTTTCCAAAGAAACTAAAAAAAATATTTTTTTTCCAAAGTAACTAAAAAAAATTTTTTTTTCCAAAGTAACTAAAAAAAATTTTTTTTTCCCAAAGTAACTAAAAAAATATTTTTTTTTCCAAAGTAACTAAAAAAATATTTTTTTTTCCAAAGTAACTAAAAAAATATTTTTTTTTCCAAAGTAACTAAAAAAATATTTTTTTTTCCAAAGTAACTAAAAAAATATTTTTTTTTCCAAAGTAACTAAAAAAATATTTTTTTTTCCAAAGTAACTAAAAAAATATTTTTTTTTCCAAAGTAACTAAAAAAATATTTTTTTTTCCAAAGTAACTAAAAAAATATTTTTTTTTCCAAAGAAACTAAAAAAATATTTTTTTTCCCAAAGTAACTAAAAAAATATTTTTTTTTCCAAAGTAACTAAAAAAATATTTTTTTTTCCAAAGTAACTAAAAAAATATTTTTTTTTCCAAAGTAACTAAAAAAATATTTTTTTTTCCAAAGTAACTAAAAAAATTTTTTTTTTTCCAAAGAAACTAAAAAAATATTTTTTTTTCCAAAGTAACTAAAAAAATATTTTTTTTCCCAAAGTAACTAAAAAAATATTTTTTTTTCCAAAGTAACTAAAAAAATATTTTTTTTCCAAAGTAACTAAAAAAATATATTTTTTTCCAAAGTAACTAAAAAAATAATTTTTTTTCCAAAGTAACTAAAAAAATATTTTTTTTTCCAAAGAAACTAAAAAAAAAATTTTTTTTCCAAAGTAACTAAAAATTTTTTTTTTTTTTCAAAGTAACTAAAAAAATTATTTTTTTTCCAAAGTAACTAAAAAAATATTTTTTTTTCCAAAGTAACTAAAAAAATATTTTTTTTTCCAAAGTAACTAAAAAAATATATTTTTTTCCAAAGTAATTAAAAAAATATTTTTTTTCCAAAGTAACTAAAAAAATATTTTTTTTTCCAAAGTAACTAAAAAAATATTTTTTTTTCCAAAGTAATTAAAAAAATATTTTTTTTTCCAAAGTAACTAAAAAAATATTTTTTTTTCCAAAGTAACTAAAAAAATATTTTTTTTTCCAAAGTAACTAAAAAAATATTTTTTTTTCCAAAGTAATTAAAAAAATATTTTTTTTTCCAAAGTAACTAAAAAAATATTTTTTTTTCCAAAGTAACTAAAAAAAAAAATTTTTTTCCAAAGTAACTAAAAAAATATTTTTTTTTCCAAAGAAACTAAAAAATTTTTTTTTTTTCCAAAGTAACTAAAAAAATTTTTTTTTTCCAAAGTAACTAAAACAATTTTTTTTTTTCCAAAGTAACTAAAAAAATATTTTTTTTTCCAAAGAAACTAAAAAAAAATTTTTTTTTCCAAAGTAACTAAAAAAAAAATTTGTTTTCCAAAGAAACTAAAAAAATATTTTTTTTTCCAAAGTAACTAAAAAAATATTTTTTTTTCCAAAGAAACTAAAAAAAATATTTTTTTTCCAAAGTAACTAAAAAAAATTTTTTTTTCCAAAGTAACTAAAAAAAATTTTTTTTTCCCAAAGTAACTAAAAAAATATTTTTTTTTCCAAAGTAACTAAAAAAATATTTTTTTTTCCAAAGTAACTAAAAAAATATTTTTTTTTCCAAAGTAACTAAAAAAATATTTTTTTTTCCAAAGTAACTAAAAAAATATTTTTTTTTCCAAAGTAACTAAAAAAATATTTTTTTTTCCAAAGTAACTAAAAAAATATTTTTTTTTCCAAAGTAACTAAAAAAATATTTTTTTTTCCAAAGTAACTAAAAAAATATTTTTTTTTCCAAAGAAACTAAAAAAATATTTTTTTTTCCAAAGTAACTAAAAAAATATTTTTTTTTCCAAAGTAACTAAAAAAATATTTTTTTTTCCAAAGTAACTAAAAAAATATTTTTTTTTCCAAAGTAACTAAAAAAATATTTTTTTTTCCAAAGTAACTAAAAAAAATTTTTTTTTTCCAAAGAAACTAAAAAAATATTTTTTTTTCCAAAGTAACTAAAAAAATATTTTTTTTCCCAAAGTAACTAAAAAAATATTTTTTTTTCCAAAGTAACTAAAAAAATATTTTTTTTCCAAAGTAACTAAAAAAATATATTTTTTTCCAAAGTAACTAAAAAAAAATTTTTTTTTCCAAAGTAACTAAAAAAATATTTTTTTTCCCAAAGAAACTAAAAAAAAATTTTTTTTTCCAAAGTAACTAAAAAATTTTTTTTTTTCCAAAGTAACTAAAAAAATTATTTCTTTTCCAAAGTAACTAAAAAAATATTTTTTTTTCCAAAGTAACTAAAAAAATATTTTTTTTTCCAAAGTAACTAAAAAAATATTTTTTTTTCCAAAGTAATTAAAAAAATATTTTTTTTTCCAAAGTAACTAAAAAAATATTTTTTTTTCCAAAGTAACTAAAAAAAAATTTTTTTTTCCAAAGTAACTAAAAAAATTTTTTTTTTTCCAAAGAAACTAAAAAAATATTTTTTTTTCCAAAGTAACTAAAAAAAATTTTTTTTTTCCAAAGTAACTAAAAAAATATTTTTTTTTCCAAAGAAACTAAAAAAAATTTTTTTTTTCCAAAGTAACTAAAAAAAAAATTTGTTTTCCAAAGAAACTAAAAAAAAATTTTTTTTTCCAAAGTAACTAAAAAAAAATTTTTTCCAAAGTAACTAAAAAAATTTTTTTTTTCCAAAGTAACTAAAAAAATTTTTTTTTTCCAAAGTAACTAAAAAAATATTTTTTTTTCCAAAGTAACTAAAAAAATATTTTTTTTTCCAAAGTAACTAAAAAAATATTTTTTTTTCCAAAGTAACTAAAAAAATATTTTTTTTTCCAAAGAAACTAAAAAAAATATTTTTTTTCCAAAGTAACTAAAAAATTTTTTTTTTTCCAAAGTAACTAAAAAAAATTTTTTTTTCCCAAAGTAACTAAAAAAATATTTTTTTTTCCAAAGTAACTAAAAAAATATTTTTTTTTCCAAAGTAACTAAAAAAATATTTTTTTTTCCAAAGTAACTAAAAAAATATTTTTTTTTCCAAAGTAACTAAAAAAATATTTTTTTTTCCAAATTAACTAAAAAAATATTTTTTTTTCCAAAGTAACTAAAAAAATATTTTTTTTTCCAAAGTAACTAAAAAAATATTTTTTTTTCCAAAGTAACTAAAAAAATATTTTTTTTTCCAAAGAAACTAAAAAAATATTTTTTTTTCCAAAGTAACTAAAAAAATATTTTTTTTTCCAAAGTAACTAAAAAAATATTTTTTTTTCCAAAGTAACTAAAAAAATATTTTTTTTTCCAAAGTAACTAAAAAAATATTTTTTTTTCCAAAGTAACTAAAAAATTTTTTTTTTTTCCAAAGAAACTAAAAAAATATTTTTTTTTCCAAAGTAACTAAAAAAATATTTTTTTTCCCAAAGTAACTAAAAAAATATTTTTTTTTCCAAAGTAACTAAAAAAATATTTTTTTTCCAAAGTAACTAAAAAAATATATTTTTTTCCAAAGTAACTAAAAAAATAATTTTTTTTCCAAAGTAACTAAAAAAATATTTTTTTTTCCAAAGAAACTAAAAAAAAATTTTTTTTTCCAAAGTAACTAAAAATTTTTTTTTTTTCCAAAGTAACTAAAAAAATTATTTTTTTTCCAAAGTAACTAAAAAAATATTTTTTTTTCCAAAGTAACTAAAAAAATATTTTTTTTTCCAAAGAAACTAAAAAAATATTTTTTTTTCCAAAGTAACTAAAAAAAAAATTTTTTTTCCAAAGTAACTAAAAAAAATTTTTTTTCCCCAAAGTAACTAAAAAAATATTTTTTTTTCCAAAGTAACTAAAAAATATTTTTTTTTCCAAAGTAACTAAAAAAATATTTTTTTTTCCAAAGTAACTAAAAAAATATTTTTTTTTCCAAAGTAACTAAAAAAATATTTTTTTTTCCAAAGTAACTAAAAAAATATTTTTTTTTCCAAAGTAACTAAAACAATATTTTTTTTCCAAAGTAACTAAAAAAATATTTTTTTTTCCAAAGTAACTAAAAAAATATTTTTTTTCCAAAGAAACTAAAAAAATATTTTTTTTTCCAAAGTAACTAAAAAAAAATTTTTTTTTCCAAAGTAACTAAAAAAATATTTTTTTTTCCAAAGTAACTAAAAAAATATTTTTTTTTCCAAAGAAACTAAAAAAATATTTTTTTTTCCAAAGTAACTAAAAAAAAAAAATTTTTTCCAAAGAAACTAAAAAAAAATTTTTTTTTCCAAAGTAACTAAAAAAAAAATTTTTTTTCCAAAGTAACTAAAAAAATTTTTTTTTTTCCAAAGAAACTAAAAAAAATATTTTTTTTCCAAAGTAACTAAAAAAATTTTTTTTTTTCCAAAGTAACTAAAAATTTTTTTTTTTTCCCAAAGTAACTAAAAAAATATTTTTTTTTCCAAAGTAACTAAAAAAATATTTTTTTTTCCAAAGTAACTAAAAAAATATTTTTTTTTCCAAAGTAACTAAAAAAATATTTTTTTTTCCAAAGTAACTAAAAAAATATTTTTTTTTCCAAAGTAACTAAAAAAATATTTTTTTTTCCAAAGTAACTAAAAAAATATTTTTTTTTCCAAAGTAACTAAAAAAATATTTTTTTTTCCAAAGTAACTAAAAAAATATTTTTTTTCCAAAGAAACTAAAAAAATATTTTTTTTTCCAAAGTAACTAAAAAAATATTTTTTTTTCCAAAGTAACTAAAAAAATATTTTTTTTTCCAAAGTAACTAAAAAAATATTTTTTTTTCCAAAGTAACTAAAAAAATATTTTTTTTTCCAAAGTAACTAAAAAAAAATTTTTTTTTCCAAAGAAACTAAAAAAAATTTTTTTTTTCCAAAGTAACTAAAAAAATATTTTTTTTCCCAAAGTAACTAAAAAAATATTTTTTTTTCCAAAGTAACTAAAAAAATATTTTTTTTCCAAAGTAACTAAAAAAATATATTTTTTTCCAAAGTAACTAAAAAAAATAATTTTTTTTCCAAAGTAACTAAAAAAATATTTTTTTTTCCAAAGAAACTAAAAAAAAAAAAAATTTCCAAAGTAACTAAAAATTTTTTTTTTTTTCCAAAGTAACTAAAAAAAATATTTTTTTTCCAAAGTAACTAAAAAAATATTTTTTTTTCCAAAGTAACTAAAAAAATATTTTTTTTTCCAAAGTAACTAAAAAAATATTTTTTTTTCCAAAGTAATTAAAAAAATATTTTTTTTTCCAAAGTAACTAAAAAAATATTTTTTTTTCCAAAGTAACTAAAAAAAAATTTTTTTTTCCAAAGTAACTAAAAAAATATTTTTTTTTCCAAAGAAACTAAAAAAATATTTTTTTTTCCAAAGTAACTAAAAAAATTTTTTTTTTCCAAAGTAACTAAAAAAATTTTTTTTTTCCAAAGTAACTAAAAAATTTTTTTTTTTCCAAAGTAACTAAAAAAATATTTTTTTTTCCAAAGTAACTAAAAAAATATTTTTTTTCCAAAGTAACTAAAAAAATATTTTTTTTTTCCAAAGTAACTAAAAAAATATTTTTTTTTCCAAAGTAACTAAAAAAATATTTTTTTTCCCAAAGTAACTAAAAAAATATTTTTTTTTCCAAAGTAACTAAAAAATATTTTTTTTTCCAAAGTAACTAAAAAAATATTTTTTTTTCCAAAGTAACTAAAAAAATTTTTTTTTTTCCAAAGTAACTAAAAAAATATTTTTTTTTCCAAAGTAACTAAAAAAATTATTTTTTTTCCAAAGTAACTAAAAAAAATTTTTTTTTTCCAAAGTAACTAAAAAAAAATTTTTTTTTCCAAAGTAACTAAAAAAATATTTTTTTTTCCAAAGTAACTAAAAAAATTTTTTTTTTTCCAAAGTAACTAAAAAAATATTTTTTTTTCCAAAGTAATTAAAAAAATATTTTTTTTTCCAAAGTAACTAAAAAAATATTTTTTTTTCCAAAGTAACTAAAAAAAAAAATTTTTTTCCAAAGTAACTAAAAAAATATTTTTTTTTCCAAAGAAACTAAAAAAATATTTTTTTTTCCAAAGTAACTAAAAAAAATTTTTTTTTCCAAAGTAACTAAAAAAATATTTTTTTTTCCAAAGTAACTAAAAAAATATTTTTTTTTCCAAAGAAACTAAAAAAAAATTTTTTTTTCCAAAGTAACTAAAAAAAAAATTTGTTTTCCAAAAACTAAAAAAATATTTTTTTTTCCAAAGTAACTAAAAAAATATTTTTTTTTCCAAAGAAACTAAAAAAAATATTTTTTTTCCAAAGTAACTAAAAAAATTTTTTTTTTCCAAAGTAACTAAAAAAAAATTTTTTTTCCCAAAGTAACTAAAAAAATATTTTTTTTTCCAAAGTAACTAAAAAAATATTTTTTTTTCCAAAGTAACTAAAAAAATATTTTTTTTTCCAAAGTAACTAAAAAAATATTTTTTTTTCCAAAGTAACTAAAAAAATATTTTTTTTTCCAAAGTAACTAAAAAAATATTTTTTTTTCCAAAGTAACTAAAAAAATATTTTTTTTTCCAAAGTAACTAAAAAAATATTTTTTTTTCCAAAGTAACTAAAAAAATATTTTTTTTTCCAAAGAAACTAAAAAAATATTTTTTTTCCCAAAGTAACTAAAAAAATATTTTTTTTTCCAAAGTAACTAAAAAAATATTTTTTTTTCCAAAGTAACTAAAAAAATATTTTTTTTTCCAAAGTAACTAAAAAAATATTTTTTTTTCCAAAGTAACTAAAAAATTTTTTTTTTTTCCAAAGAAACTAAAAAAATATTTTTTTTTCCAAAGTAACTAAAAAAATATTTTTTTTCCCAAAGTAACTAAAAAAATATTTTTTTTTCCAAAGTAACTAAAAAAATATTTTTTTTCCAAAGTAACTAAAAAAATATATTTTTTTCCAAAGTAACTAAAAAAATAATTTTTTTTCCAAAGTAACTAAAAAAATATTTTTTTTTCCAAAGAAACTAAAAAAAAAAATTTTTTTCCAAAGTAACTAAAATTTTTTTTTTTTTTCCAAAGTAACTAAAAAAATTATTTTTTTTCCAAAGTAACTAAAAAAATATTTTTTTTTCCAAAGTAACTAAAAAAATATTTTTTTTTCCAAAGTAACTAAAAAAATATTTTTTTTTCCAAAGTAATTAAAAAAATATTTTTTTTTCCAAAGTAACTAAAAAAATATTTTTTTTTCCAAAGTAACTAAAAAAATATTTTTTTTTCCAAAGTAATTAAAAAAATATTTTTTTTTCCAAAGTAACTAAAAAAATATTTTTTTTTCCAAAGTAACTAAAAAAATATTTTTTTTTCCAAAGTAACTAAAAAAATATTTTTTTTTCCAAAGTAATTAAAAACATATTTTTTTTTCCAAAGTAACTAAAAAAATATTTTTTTTTCCAAAGTAACTAAAAAAAAATTTTTTTTTCCAAAGTAACTAAAAAAATATTTTTTTTTCCAAAGAAACTAAAAAAAATTTTTTTTTTCCAAAGTAACTAAAAAAAATTTTTTTTTCCAAAGTAACTAAAACAATTTTTTTTTTTCCAAAGTAACTAAAAAAATATTTTTTTTTCCAAAGAAACTAAAAAAAAATTTTTTTTTCCAAAGTAACTAAAAAAAAAATTTGTTTTCCAAAGAAACTAAAAAAATATTTTTTTTTCCAAAGTAACTAAAAAAATATTTTTTTTTCCAAAGAAACTAAAAAAAAATATTTTTTTTCCAAAGTAACTAAAAAAATTTTTTTTTTCCAAAGTAACTAAAAAAAATTTTTTTTTCCCAAAGTAACTAAAAAAATATTTTTTTTTCCAAAGTAACTAAAAAAATATTTTTTTTTCCAAAGTAACTAAAAAAATATTTTTTTTTCCAAAGTAACTAAAAAAATATTTTTTTTTCCAAAGTAACTAAAAAAATATTTTTTTTTCCAAAGTAACTAAAAAAATATTTTTTTTTCCAAAGTAACTAAAAAAATATTTTTTTTTCCAAAGTAACTAAAAAAATATTTTTTTTTCCAAAGTAACTAAAAAAATATTTTTTTTTCCAAAGAAACTAAAAAAATATTTTTTTTTCCAAAGTAACTAAAAAAATATTTTTTTTTCCAAAGTAACTAAAAAAATATTTTTTTTTCCAAAGTAACTAAAAAAATATTTTTGTTTCCAAAGTAACTAAAAAAATATTTTTTTTTCCAAAGTAACTAAAAAAAATTTTTTTTTTCCAAAGAAACTAAAAAAATATTTTTTTTTCCAAAGTAACTAAAAAAATATTTTTTTTCCCAAAGTAACTAAAAAAATATTTTTTTTTCCAAAGTAACTAAAAAAATATATTTTTTTCCAAAGTAACTAAAAAAATAATTTTTTTTCCAAAGTAACTAAAAAAATATTTTTTTTTCCAAAGAAACTAAAATTTTTTTTTTTTTTCCAAAGTAACTAAAAAAAAAATTTTTTTTCCAAAGTAACTAAAAAAAATATTTTTTTTCCAAAGTAACTAAAAAAATTTTTTTTTTTCCAAAGTAACTAAAAAAATATTTTTTTTTCCAAAGTAACTAAAAAAATATTTTTTTTTCCAAAGTAATTAAAAAAATATTTTTTTTTCCAAAGTAACTAAAAAAATATTTTTTTTCCCAAAGTAACTAAAAAAAAATTTTTTTTTCCAAAGTAACTAAAAAATTTTTTTTTCCAAAGTAACTAAAAAAAAAAATTTTTTCCAAAGTAACTAAAAATTTTTTTTTTTTCCAAAGTAACTAAAAAAATATTTTTTTTTCCAAAGTAACTAAAAAAATATTTTTTTTTCCAAAGTAACTAAAAAAATATTTTTTTTTCCAAAGTAACTAAAAATTTTTTTTTTTTCCAAAGTAACTAAAAAAATATTTTTTTTTCCAAAGTAACTAAAAAAATATTTTTTTTCCCAAAGTAACTAAAAAAATATTTTTTTTTCCAAAGTAACTAAAAAATATTTTTTTTTCCAAAGTAACTAAAAAAATATATTTTTTTTCCAAAGTAACTAAAAAAATATTTTTTTTTCCAAAGTAACTAAAAAAATATTTTTTTTTCCAAAGTAACTAAAAAAATTATTTTTTTTCCAAAGTAACTAAAATTTTTTTTTTTTTCCAAAGTAACTAAAAAAAATTTTTTTTTTCCAAAGTAACTAAAAAAATATTTTTTTTTCCAAAGTAACTAAAAAAATATTTTTTTTTCCAAAGTAACTAAAAAAATATTTTTTTTTCCAAAGTAATTAAAAAAATATTTTTTTTTCCAAAGTAACTAAAAAAATATTTTTTTTTCCAAAGTAACTAAAAAAAAAAAAAAATTTCCAAAGTAACTAAAAAAATATTTTTTTTTCCAAAGAAACTAAAAAAATATTTTTTTTTCCAAAGTAACTAAAAAATTTTTTTTTTTCCAAAGTAACTAAAAAAATTTTTTTTTTTCCAAAGTAACTAAAAAAATATTTTTTTTTCCAAAGAAACTAAAAAAAATTTTTTTTTTCCAAAGTAACTAAAAAAAAAATTGTTTTCCAAAGAAACTAAAAAAATATTTTTTTTTCCAAAGTAACTAAAAAAATATTTTTTTTTCCAAAGTAACTAAAAAAATATTTTTTTTTCCAAAGTAACTAAAAAAATTATTTTTTTTCCAAAGTAACTAAAAAAATTTTTTTTTTTCCAAAGTAACTAAAAAAATTATTTTTTTTCCAAAGTAACTAAAAAAATATTTTTTTTTCCAAAGTAACTAAAAAAATATTTTTTTTTCCAAAGTAACTAAAAAAATATTTTTTTTTCCAAAGTAATTAAAAAAATATTTTTTTTTCCAAAGTAACTAAAAAAATATTTTTTTTTCCAAAGTAACTAAAAAAAAAAAATTTTTTCCAAAGTAACTAAAAAAATATTTTTTTTTCCAAAGAAACTAAAAAAATATTTTTTTTTCCAAAGTAACTAAAAAAAATTTTTTTTTCCAAAGTAACTAAAAAAATATTTTTTTTTCCAAAGTAACTAAAAAAATATTTTTTTTTCCAAAGAAACTAAAAAAAATTTTTTTTTTCCAAAGTAACTAAAAAAAAAATTTGTTTTCCAAAGAAACTAAAAAAAAATTTTTTTTCCAAAGTAACTAAAAAAAAAAAAATTTTCCCAAAGTAACTAAAAAAATATTTTTTTTTCCAAAGTAACTAAAAAATTATTTTTTTTCCAAAGTAACTAAAAAAATATTTTTTTTTCCAAAGTAACTAAAAAAATATTTTTTTTTCCAAAGTAACTAAAAAAATATTTTTTTTTCCAAAGTAACTAAAAAAATATTTTTTTTTCCAAAGTAACTAAAAAAATATTTTTTTTTCCAAAGTAACTAAAAAAATATTTTTTTTTCCAAAGTAACTAAAAAAATATTTTTTTTTCCAAAGTAACTAAAAAAATATTTTTTTTTCCAAAGTAACTAAAAAAATATTTTTTTTTCCAAAGAAACTAAAAAAATATTTTTTTTTCCAAAGTAACTAAAAAAATATTTTTTTTTCCAAAGTAACTAAAAAAATATTTTTTTTCCCAAAGAAACTAAAAAAATATTTTTTTTTCCAAAGTAACTAAACAAATTTTTTTTTTTCCAAAGAAACTAAAAAAAATTTTTTTTTTCCAAAGTAACTAAAAAATATTTTTTTTCCAAAGTAACTAAAAAAATATTTTTTTTTCCAAAGTAACTAAAAAAATATTTTTTTTTCCAAAGTAACTAAAAAAATATTTTTTTTTCCAAAGTAACTAAAAAAATAGTTTTTTTTCCAAAGTAACTAAAAAAATATTTTTTTTTCCAAAGTAACTAAAAAAATTTTTTTTTTTCCAAAGTAACTAAAAAAATTTTTTTTTTCCCAAAGTAACTAAAAAAATATTTTTTTTCCCAAAGTAACTAAAAAAATATTTTTTTTTCCAAAGTAACTAAAAAATTATTTTTTTTCCAAAGTAACTAAAAAAATATTTTTTTTTCCAAAGTAACTAAAAAAATATTTTTTTTTCCAAAGTAACTAAAAAAATATTTTTTTTTCCAAAGTAACTAAAAAAATATTTTTTTTTCCAAAGTAACTAAAAAAATATTTTTTTTTCCAAAGTAACTAAAAAAATATTTTTTTTTCCAAAGTAACTAAAAAAATATTTTTTTTTCCAAAGTAACTAAAAAAATATTTTTTTTTCCAAAGTAACTAAAAAAATATTTTTTTTTCCAAAGTAACTAAAAAAATATTTTTTTTTCCAAAGTAACTAAAAAAATATTTTTTTTTTCCAAAGAAACTAAAAAAATATTTTTTTTTCCAAAGTAACTAAAAAAATATTTTTTTTTCCAAAGTAACTAAAAAAATATTTTTTTTCCCAAAGAAACTAAAAAAATATTTTTTTTTCCAAAGTAACTAAACAAATTTTTTTTTTCCAAAGAAACTAAAAAAATATTTTTTTTTCCAAAGTAACTAAAAAAATATTTTTTTTTCCAAAGTAACTAAAAAAATATTTTTTTTTCCAAAGTAACTAAAAAAATATTTTTTTTTCCAAAGTAACTAAAAAAATATTTTTTTTTCCAAAGTAACTAAAAAAAAAAAAATTTTCCAAAGAAACTAAAAAAAAATTTTTTTTTCCAAAGTAACTAAAAAAATATTTTTTTTCCCAAAGTAACTAAAAAAATATTTTTTTTTCCAAAGTAACTAAAAAAATATATTTTTTTCCAAAGTAACTAAAAAAATATATTTTTTTCCAAAGTAACTAAAAAAAATAATTTTTTTTCCAAAGTAACTAAAAAAATATTTTTTTTTCCAAAGAAACTAAAAAAAAAAAAAAAATTCCAAAGTAACTAAAAAATTTTTTTTTTTTCCAAAGTAACTAAAAAATATATTTTTTTTCCAAAGTAACTAAAAAAATATTTTTTTTTCCAAAGTAACTAAAAAAATATTTTTTTTTCCAAAGTAACTAAAAAAATATTTTTTTTTCCAAAGTAATTAAAAAAATATTTTTTTTTCCAAAGTAACTAAAAAAATATTTTTTTTTCCAAAGTAACTAAAAAAAATTTTTTTTTTCCAAAGTAACTAAAAAAATATTTTTTTTTCCAAAGAAACTAAAAAAATATTTTTTTTTCCAAAGTAACTAAAAAAAATTTTTTTTTCCAAAGTAACTAAAAAAATTTTTTTTTTCCAAAGTAACTAAAAAAATATTTTTTTTTCCAAAGTAACTAAAACAATTTTTTTTTTCCAAAGTAACTAAAAAAATATTTTTTTTTCCAAAGTAACTAAAAAAATATTTTTTTTTTCCAAAGTAACTAAAAAAATATTTTTTTTTCCAAAGTAACTAAAAAAATATTTTTTTTCCCAAAGTAACTAAAAAAATATTTTTTTTTCCAAAGTAACTAAAAAATATTTTTTTTTCCAAAGTAACTAAAAAAATATTTTTTTTTCCAAAGTAACTAAAAAAATATTTTTTTTTCCAAAGTAACTAAAAAAATATTTTTTTTTCCAAAGTAACTAAAAAAATTATTTTTTTTCCAAAGTAACTAAAAAAAATTTTTTTTTTCCAAAGTAACTAAAAAAAAATTTTTTTTTCCAAAGTAACTAAAAAAATATTTTTTTTTCCAAAGTAACTAAAAAAATATTTTTTTTTCCAAAGTAACTAAAAAAATATTTTTTTTTCCAAAGTAATTAAAAAAATATTTTTTTTTCCAAAGTAACTAAAAAAATATTTTTTTTTCCAAAGTAACTAAAAAAAAAAAAAAATTTCCAAAGTAACTAAAAAAATATTTTTTTTTCCAAAGAAACTAAAAAAATATTTTTTTTTCCAAAGTAACTAAAAAAAATTTTTTTTTCCAAAGTAACTAAAAAAATATTTTTTTTTCCAAAGTAACTAAAAAAAAAATTTTTTTTCCAAAGAAACTAAAAAAAAATTTTTTTTTCCAAAGTAACTAAAAAAAAAATTTGTTTTCCAAAGAAACTAAAAAAATATTTTTTTTTCCAAAGTAACTAAAAAAATATTTTTTTTTCCAAAGAAACTAAAAAAAATATTTTTTTTCCAAAGTAACTAAAAAAATTTTTTTTTTCCAAAGTAACTAAAAAAAAATTTTTTTTCCCAAAGTAACTAAAAAAATATTTTTTTTTCCAAAGTAACTAAAAAAATATTTTTTTTTCCAAAGTAACTAAAAAAATATTTTTTTTTCCAAAGTAACTAAAAAAATATTTTTTTTTCCAAAGTAACTAAAAAAATATTTTTTTTTCCAAAGTAACTAAAAAAATATTTTTTTTTCCAAAGTAACTAAAAAAATATTTTTTTTTCCAAAGTAACTAAAAAAATATTTTTTTTTCCAAAGTAACTAAAAAAATATTTTTTTTTCCAAAGAAACTAAAAAAATATTTTTTTTTCCAAAGTAACTAAAAAAATATTTTTTTTTCCAAAGTAACTAAAAAAATATTTTTTTTTCCAAAGTAACTAAAAAAATATTTTTTTTTCCAAAGTAACTAAAAAAATATTTTTTTTTCCAAAGTAACTAAAAAAAAATTTTTTTTCCAAAGAAACTAAAAAAAAAAATTTTTTTTCCAAAGTAACTAAAAAAATATTTTTTTTCCCAAAGTAACTAAAAAAATAATTTTTTTTCCAAAGTAACTAAAAAAATATTTTTTTTCCAAAGTAACTAAAAAAATATATTTTTTTCCAAAGTAACTAAAAAAATAATTTTTTTTCCAAAGTAACTAAAAAAAAATTTTTTTTCCAAAGAAACTAAAAAAAAAATTTTTTTTCCAAAGTAACTAAAAAATTTTTTTTTTTTCCAAAGTAACTAAAAAAATTTTTTTTTTTCCAAAGTAACTAAAAAAATATTTTTTTTTCCAAAGTAACTAAAAAAATATTTTTTTTTCCAAAGTAACTAAAAAAATATTTTTTTTTCCAAAGTAATTAAAAAAATATTTTTTTTTCCAAAGTAACTAAAAAAATATTTTTTTTCCAAAGTAACTAAAAAAATATTTTTTTTTCCAAAGTAATTAAAAAAATATTTTTTTTTCCAAAGTAACTAAAAAAATATTTTTTTTTCCAAAGTAACTAAAAAAATATTTTTTTTTCCAAAGTAACTAAAAAAATATTTTTTTTTCCAAAGTAATTAAAAAAATATTTTTTTTTCCAAAGTAACTAAAAAAATATTTTTTTTTCCAAAGTAACTAAAAAAAAAAAATTTTTCCAAAGTAACTAAAAAAATATTTTTTTTTCCAAAGAAACTAAAAAAATATTTTTTTTTCCAAAGTAACTAAAAAAATTTTTTTTTTCCAAAGTAACTAAAAAAAATTTTTTTTTTCCAAAGTAACTAAAAAAATATTTTTTTTTCCAAAGAAACTAAAAAAATTTTTTTTTTTCCAAAGTAACTAAAAAAAAAATTTGTTTTCCAAAGAAACTAAAAAAATATTTTTTTTTCCAAAGTAACTAAAAAAATATTTTTTTTTCCAAAGAAACTAAAAAAAATATTTTTTTTCCAAAGTAACTAAAAAAAATTTTTTTTTCCAAAGTAACTAAAAAAAATTTTTTTTTCCCAAAGTAACTAAAAAAATATTTTTTTTTCCAAAGTAACTAAAAAAATATTTTTTTTTCCAAAGTAACTAAAAAAATATTTTTTTTTCCAAAGTAACTAAAAAAATATTTTTTTTTCCAAAGTAACTAAAAAAATATTTTTTTTTCCAAAGTAACTAAAAAAATATTTTTTTTTCCAAAGTAACTAAAAAAATATTTTTTTTTCCAAAGTAACTAAAAAAATATTTTTTTTTCCAAAGTAACTAAAAAAATATTTTTTTTTCCAAAGAAACTAAAAAAATATTTTTTTTTCCAAAGTAACTAAAAAAATATTTTTTTTTCCAAAGTAACTAAAAAAATATTTTTTTTTCCAAAGTAACTAAAAAAATATTTTTTTTCCAAAGTAACTAAAAAAATATATTTTTTTCCAAAGTAACTAAAAAAATTTTTTTTTTTCCAAAGAAACTAAAAAAAATTTTTTTTTTCCAAAGTAACTAAAAAAATATTTTTTTTCCCAAAGTAACTAAAAAAATATTTTTTTTTCCAAAGTAACTAAAAAAATATTTTTTTTCCAAAGTAACTAAAAAAATATATTTTTTTCCAAAGTAACTAAAAAAATAATTTTTTTTCCAAAGTAACTAAAAAAAAAATTTTTTTCCAAAGTAACTAAAAAAATTTTTTTTTTTCCAAAGTAACTAAAAAAATTATTTTTTTTCCAAAGTAACTAAAAAAATATTTTTTTTTCCAAAGTAACTAAAAAAATATTTTTTTTTCCAAAGTAACTAAAAAAATATATTTTTTTCCAAAGTAATTAAAAAAATATTTTTTTTTCCAAAGTAACTAAAAAAATATTTTTTTTTCCAAAGTAACTAAAAAATTTTTTTTTTTTCCAAAGAAACTAAAAAAATATTTTTTTTTCCAAAGTAACTAAAAAAATATTTTTTTTCCCAAAGTAACTAAAAAAATATTTTTTTTTCCAAAGTAACTAAAAAAATATTTTTTTTCCAAAGTAACTAAAAAAATATATTTTTTTCCAAAGTAACTAAAAAAATAATTTTTTTTCCAAAGTAACTAAAAAAATATTTTTTTTCCCAAAGAAACTAAAAAAAAATTTTTTTTTCCAAAGTAACTAAAAAATTTTTTTTTTTTCCAAAGTAACTAAAAAAATTTTTTTTTTTCCAAAGTAACTAAAAAAATATTTTTTTTTCCAAAGTAACTAAAAAAATATTTTTTTTTCCAAAGTAACTAAAAAAATATTTTTTTTTCCAAAGTAATTAAAAAAATATTTTTTTTTCCAAAGTAACTAAAAAAATATTTTTTTTTCCAAAGTAACTAAAAAAAATATTTTTTTTCCAAAGTAACTAAAAAAATATTTTTTTTTCCAAAGAAACTAAAAAAATATTTTTTTTTCCAAAGTAACTAAAAAATTTTTTTTTTTTCCAAAGTAACTAAAAAAATATTTTTTTTTCCAAAGAAACTAAAAAAATTTTTTTTTTTCCAAAGTAACTAAAAAAAAAAATTGTTTTCCAAAGAAACTAAAAAAATTTTTTTTTTCCAAAGTAACTAAAAAATTTTTTTTTCCAAAGTAACTAAAAAAAATTTTTTTTTCCAAAGTAACTAAAAAAATATTTTTTTTTCCAAAGTAACTAAAAAAATATTTTTTTTTCCAAAGTAACTAAAAAATTTTTTTTTTTTTTCCAAAGTAACTAAAAAAATATTTTTTTTTCCAAAGTAACTAAAAAAATATTTTTTTTCCCAAAGTAACTAAAAAAATATTTTTTTTTCCAAAGTAACTAAAAAATATTTTTTTTTCCAAAGTAACTAAAAAAATATTTTTTTTTCCAAAGTAACTAAAAAAATATTTTTTTTTCCAAAGTAACTAAAAAAATATTTTTTTTTCCAAAGTAACTAAAAAAATTATTTTTTTTCCAAAGTAACTAAAAAATTTTTTTTTTTCCAAAGTAACTAAAAAAATATTTTTTTTTCCAAAGAAACTAAAAAAAATATTTTTTTTCCAAAGTAACTAAAAAAAATTTTTTTTTCCAAAGTAACTAAAAAAAATTTTTTTTTCCCAAAGTAACTAAAAAAAATTTTTTTTTTCCAAAGTAACTAAAAAAATATTTTTTTTTCCAAAGTAACTAAAAAAATATTTTTTTTTTCCAAAGTAACTAAAAAAATATTTTTTTTTCCAAAGTAACTAAAAAAATATTTTTTTTTCCAAAGAAACTAAAAAAATATTTTTTTTTCCAAAGTAACTAAAAAAATATTTTTTTTCCCAAAGTAACTAAAAAAATATTTTTTTTTCCAAAGTAACTAAAAAAATATTTTTTTTCCAAAGTAACTAAAAAAATATATTTTTTTCCAAAGTAACTAAAAAAATAATTTTTTTTCCAAAGTAACTAAAAAAATATTTTTTTTCCCAAAGAAACTAAAAAAAAATTTTTTTTTCCAAAGTAACTAAAAATTTTTTTTTTTTTCCAAAGTAACTAAAAAAATTATTTTTTTTCCAAAGTAACTAAAAAAATATTTTTTTTTCCAAAGTAACTAAAAAAATATTTTTTTTTCCAAAGTAACTAAAAAAATATTTTTTTTTCCAAAGTAATTAAAAAAATATTTTTTTTTCCAAAGTAACTAAAAAAATATTTTTTTTTCCAAAGTAACTAAAAAATTTTTTTTTTTTCCAAAGAAACTAAAAAAAAAATTTTTTTTCCAAAGTAACTAAAAAAATATTTTTTTTCCCAAAGTAACTAAAAAAATATTTTTTTTTCCAAAGTAACTAAAAAAATATTTTTTTTCCAAAGTAACTAAAAAAATATATTTTTTTCCAAAGTAACTAAAAAAATAATTTTTTTTCCAAAGTAACTAAAAAAATATTTTTTTTCCCAAAGAAACTAAAAAAAAATTTTTTTTTCCAAAGTAACTAAAAAATTTTTTTTTTTTCCAAAGTAACTAAAAAAATATTTTTTTTTCCAAAGTAACTAAAAAAATATTTTTTTTTTCCAAAGTAACTAAAAAATTATTTTTTTTCCAAAGTAACTAAAAAAAAAATTTTTTTTCCAAAGAAACTAAAAAAAAATTTTTTTTTCCAAAGTAACTAAAAAATTTTTTTTTTTTCCAAAGTAACTAAAAAAAATTTTTTTTTTCCAAAGTAACTAAAAAAATATTTTTTTTTCCAAAGTAACTAAAAAATTTTTTTTTTTTCCAAAGTAACTAAAAAAATATTTTTTTTTCCAAAGTAACTAAAAAATTTTTTTTTTTTCCAAAGTAACTAAAAAAATATTTTTTTTTCCAAAGAAACTAAAAAAATATTTTTTTTTCCAAAGTAACTAAAAAAATATATTTTTTTCCAAAGTAACTAAAAAAATATTTTTTTTTCCAAAGTAACTAAAAAAATATTTTTTTTTCCAAAGAAACTAAAAAAATATTTTTTTTTCCAAAGTAACTAAAAAAAAAAAAAATTTTCCAAAGAAACTAAAAAAATATTTTTTTTTCCAAAGTAACAAAAAAATATTTTTTTTCCCAAAGTAACTAAAAAAATATTTTTTTTTCCAAAGTAACTAAAAAAATATTTTTTTTTCCAAAGTAACTAAAAAAATATTTTTTTTTCCAAAGTAACTAAAAAAATATTTTTTTTTCCAAAGTAACTAAAAAAATATTTTTTTTTCCAAAGAAACTAAAAAAAATTTTTTTTTTCCAAAGTAACTAAAAAAAATTTTTTTTTTCCAAAGTAACTAAAAAAATATTTTTTTTTCCAAAGTAACTAAAAAAATATTTTTTTTTCCAAAGTAACTAAAAAAATATTTTTTTTTCCAAAGTAACTAAAAAAATATTTTTTTTTCCAAAGTAACTAAAAAAATATTTTTTTTCCAAAGAAACTAAAAAAATATTTTTTTTTCCAAAGAAACTAAAAAAATATTTTTTTTTCCAAAGTAACTAAAAAAATATATTTTTTTCCAAAGTAACTAAAAAAATATTTTTTTTCCCAAAGAAACTAAAAAAATATTTTTTTTTCCAAAGTAACTAAATTTCTTTTTTTTTTCCAAAGAAACTAAAAAAAAATTTTTTTTTCCAAAGTAACTAAAAAAATTTTTTTTTTTCCAAAGTAACTAAAAAAATATTTTTTTTTCCAAAGTAACTAAAAAAATATTTTTTTTTCCAAAGTAACTAAAAAAATATTTTTTTTTCCAAAGTAACTAAAAAAATATTTTTTTTTCCAAAGTAACTAAAAAAATATTTTTTTTTCCAAAGTAACTAAAAAATTATTTTTTTTTCCAAAATAACTAAAAAAATATTTTTTTTTCCAAAGTAACTAAAAAAATTTTTTTTTTCCAAAGTAACTAAAAAAAATTTTTTTTTTCCAAAGTAACTAAAAAAATATTTTTTTTTCCAAAGTAACTAAAAAAATATTTTTTTTTCCAAAGTAACTAAAAAAATATTTTTTTTTCCAAAGAAACTAAAAAAATATTTTTTCTTCCAAAGAAACTAAAAAAAAATATTTTTTTCCAAAGTAACTAAAAAAATATTTTTTTTCCAAAGTAATTAAAAAAATATTTTTTTTTCCAAAGTAACTAAAAAATTTTTTTTTTTTCCAAAGTAACTAAAAAAATATTTTTTTTTCCAAAGTAACTAAAAAAATATTTTTTTTTCCAAAGTAACTAAAAAAATATTTTTTTTTCCAAAGTAACTAAAAAAATATTTTTTTTTCCAAAGTAACTAAAAAAATATTTTTTTTCCAAAGTAACTAAAAAAATATTTTTTTTTCCAAAGTAACTAAAAAAATATATTTTTTTCCAAAGTAACTAAAAAAATATTTTTTTTTCCAAAGTAACTAAAAAAATATTTTTTTTTCCAAAGAAACTAAAAAAATATTTTTTTTTCCAAAGTAACTAAAAAAATATTTTTTTTTCCAAAGTAACTAAAAAAATTTTTTTTTTTCCAAAGTAACTAAAACATTTTTTTTTTCCAAAGTAACTAAAAAAAAAAAAAATTTTCCAAAGTAACTAAAAAAATATTTTTTTTCCAAAGTAACTAAAAAAATATTTTTTTTTCCAAAGTAACTAAAAAAATATTTTTTTTTCCAAAGTAACTAAAATATTTTTTTTTCCAAAGTAACTAAAAAAATATTTTTTTTTCCAAAGTAACTAAAAAAATATTTTTTTTCCAAAGTAATTAAAAAAATATTTTTTTTTCCAAAGTAACTAAAAAAATATTTTTTTTTCCAAAGTAACTAAAAAAAAAAAATTTTTTCCAAAGTAACTAAAAAAATATTTTTTTTTCCAAAGAAACTAAAAAAATATTTTTTTTTCCAAAGTAACTAAAAAAATATTTTTTTTTTCCAAAGTAACTAAAAAAAAAATTTTTTTTGCAAAGTAACTAAAAAAATATTTTTTTTTCCAAAGAAACTAAAAAAATATTTTTTTTTCCAAAGTAACTAAAAAAAAATTTGTTTTCCAAAGAAACTAAAAAATTTTTTTTTTTCCAAAGTAACTAAAAAAATTTTTTTTCCAAAGTAACTAAAAAAAATTTTTTTTTCCAAAGTAACTAAAAAATTTTTTTTTTTCCAAAGTAACTAAAAAAATATTTTTTTTTCCAAAGTAACTAAAAAAATTTTTTTTTTTCCAAAGTAACTAAAAAAATATTTTTTTTTCCAAAGTAACTAAAAAAAAATTTTTTTTTCCAAAGTAACTAAAAAAATATTTTTTTTTCCAAAGTAACTAAAAAAATATTTTTTTTCCCAAAGTAACTAAAAAAAAATTTTTTTTTCCAAAGTAACTAAAAAAATATTTTTTTTCCAAAGTAACTAAAAAAATTTTTTTTTTTCCAAAGTAACTAAAAAAATATTTTTTTTTCCAAAGAAACTAAAAAAATATTTTTTTTTCCAAAGTAACTAAAAAAATATTTTTTTTTCCAAAGTAACTAAAAAAATATTTTTTTTTCCAAAGTAACTAAAAAAATATTTTTTTTTCCAAAGAAACTAAAAAAATATTTTTTTTTCCAAAGTAACTAAAAAAATATTTTTTTTCCCAAAGTAACTAAAAAAATATTTTTTTTTCCAAAGTAACTAAAAAAATATTTTTTTTTCCAAAGTAACTAAAAAAATATTTTTTTTTCCAAAGCAACTAAAAAAATATTTTTTTTTCCAAAGTAACTAAAAAAATATTTTTTTTTCCAAAGTAACTAAAAAAATATTTTTTTTTCCAAAGTAACTAAAAAAATATTTTTTTTCCAAAGTAACTAAAAAAATTTTTTTTTTTCCAAAGAAACTAAAAAAATATTTTTTTTTCCAAAGTAACTAAAAAAAATATTTTTTTTCCAAAGTAACTAAAAAAATATTTTTTTTTCCAAAGTAACTAAAAAAATATTTTTTTTTCCAAAGTAACTAAAAAAATATTTTTTTTTCCAAAGTAATTAAAAAAATATTTTTTTTTCCAAAGTAACTAAAAAAATATTTTTTTTTCCAAAGTAACTAAAAAAAATTTTTTTTTTCCAAAGTAACTAAAAAAATATTTTTTTTTCCAAAGAAACTAAAAAAATATTTTTTTTTCCAAAGTAACTAAAAAAAATTTTTTTTTTCCAAAGTAACTAAAAAAATTTTTTTTTTCCAAAGTAACTAAAAAAATATTTTTTTTTCCAAAGTAACTAAAAAAATATTTTTTTTTCCAAAGTAACTAAAAAAATATTTTTTTTTCCAAAGTAACTAAAAAAATATTTTTTTTTTCCAAAGTAACTAAAAAAATATTTTTTTTTCCAAAGTAACTAAAAAAATATTTTTTTTCCCAAAGTAACTAAAAAAATATTTTTTTTTCCAAAGTAACTAAAAAATATTTTTTTTTCCAAAGTAACTAAAAAAATATTTTTTTTTCCAAAGTAACTAAAAAAATATTTTTTTTTCCAAAGTAACTAAAAAAATATTTTTTTTTCCAAAGTAACTAAAAAAATTATTTTTTTTCCAAAGTAACTAAAAAATTTTTTTTTTTTCCAAAGTAACTAAAAAAAATTTTTTTTTTCCAAAGTAACTAAAAAAATATTTTTTTTTCCAAAGTAACTAAAAAAATATTTTTTTTTCCAAAGTAACTAAAAAAATATTTTTTTTTCCAAAGTAATTAAAAAAATATTTTTTTTTCCAAAGTAACTAAAAAAATATTTTTTTTTCCAAAGTAACTAAAAAAAAAAATTTTTTTCCAAAGTAACTAAAAAAATATTTTTTTTTCCAAAGAAACTAAAAAAATATTTTTTTTTCCAAAGTAACTAAAAAAATTTTTTTTTTCCAAAGTAACTAAAAAAATATTTTTTTTTCCAAAGTAACTAAAAAAATATTTTTTTTTCCAAAGAAACTAAAAAAAAAATTTTTTTTCCAAAGTAACTAAAAAAAAAATTTGTTTTCCAAAGAAACTAAAAAAATATTTTTTTTTCCAAAGTAACTAAAAAAATATTTTTTTTTCCAAAGAAACTAAAAAAAATATTTTTTTTCCAAAGTAACTAAAAAAATATTTTTTTTTCCAAAGTAACTAAAAAAATATTTTTTTTTCCAAAGTAACTAAAAAAATTTTTTTTTTTCCAAAGAAACTAAAAAAATATTTTTTTTTCCAAAGTAACTAAAAAAATATTTTTTTTCCCAAAGTAACTAAAAAAATATTTTTTTTTCCAAAGTAACTAAAAAAATATTTTTTTTCCAAAGTAACTAAAAAAATATATTTTTTTCCAAAGTAACTAAAAAAATAATTTTTTTTCCAAAGTAACTAAAAAAATATTTTTTTTTCCAAAGAAACTAAAAAAAAATTTTTTTTTCCAAAGTAACTAAAATTTTTTTTTTTTTCCAAAGTAACTAAAAAAATTATTTTTTTTCCAAAGTAACTAAAAAAATATTTTTTTTTCCAAAGTAACTAAAAAAATATTTTTTTTTCCAAAGTAACTAAAAAAATATTTTTTTTTCCAAAGTAATTAAAAAAATATTTTTTTTTCCAAAGTAACTAAAAAAATATTTTTTTTTCCAAAGTAACTAAAAAAATATTTTTTTTTCCAAAGTAATTAAAAAAAATTTTTTTTTTCCAAAGTAACTAAAAAAATATTTTTTTTTCCAAAGTAACTAAAAAAATATTTTTTTTTCCAAAGTAACTAAAAAAATATTTTTTTTTCCAAAGTAATTAAAAAAATATTTTTTTTTCCAAAGTAACTAAAAAAATATTTTTTTTCCCAAAGTAACTAAAAAAAAAAAAAATTTTCCAAAGTAACTAAAAAAATATTTTTTTTTCCAAAGAAACTAAAAAAATATTTTGTTTTCCAAAGTAACTAAAAAAATATTTTTTTTTCCAAAGTAACTAAAACAATTTTTTTTTTTCCAAAGTAACTAAAAAAATATTTTTTTTTCCAAAGAAACTAAAAAAAAAATTTTTTTTCCAAAGTAACTAAAAAAAAAATTTGTTTTCCAAAGAAACTAAAAAAATATTTTTTTTTCCAAAGTAACTAAAAAAATATTTTTTTTTCCAAAGAAACTAAAAAAAATATTTTTTTTCCAAAGTAACTAAAAAAAAATTTTTTTTCCAAAGTAACTAAAAAATTTTTTTTTTTCCCAAAGTAACTAAAAAAATTTTTTTTTTTCCAAAGTAACTAAAAAAATATTTTTTTTTCCAAAGTAACTAAAAAAATATTTTTTTTTCCAAAGTAACTAAAAAAATATTTTTTTTTCCAAAGTAACTAAAAAAATATTTTTTTTTCCAAAGTAACTAAAAAAATATTTTTTTTTCCAAAGTAACTAAAAAAATATTTTTTTTTCCAAAGTAACTAAAAAAATATTTTTTTTTCCAAAGTAACTAAAAAAATATTTTTTTTTCCAAAGTAACTAAAAAAATATTTTTTTTTCCAAAGTAACTAAAAAAATATTTTTTTTTCCAAAGTAACTAAAAAAATATTTTTTTTTCCAAAGTAACTAAAAAAATATTTTTTTTTCCAAAGAAACTAAAAAAATATTTTTTTTTCCAAAGTAACTAAAAAAATATTTTTTTTTCCAAAGTAACTAAAAAAATATTTTTTTTTCCAAAGTAACTAAAAAAATATTTTTTTTTCCAAAATAACTAAAAAAATATTTTTTTTTCCAAAGTAACTAAAAAAATTTTTTTTTTTCCAAAGAAACTAAAAAAATATTTTTTTTTCCAAAGTAACTAAAAAAATATTTTTTTTCCCAAAGTAACTAAAAAAATATTTTTTTTTCCAAAGTAACTAAAAAAATATTTTTTTTCCAAAGTAACTAAAAAAATATATTTTTTTCCAAAGTAACTAAAAAAATAATTTTTTTTCCAAAGTAACTAAAAAAATATTTTTTTTTCCAAAGAAACTAAAAAAAAAATTTTTTTTCCAAAGTAACTAAAATTTTTTTTTTTTTTCCAAAGTAACTAAAAAAATTATTTTTTTTCCAAAGTAACTAAAAAAATATTTTTTTTTCCAAAGTAACTAAAAAAATATTTTTTTTTCCAAAGTAACTAAAAAAATATTTTTTTTTCCAAAGTAATTAAAAAAATATTTTTTTTTCCAAAGTAACTAAAAAAATATTTTTTTTTCCAAAGTAACTAAAAAAATATTTTTTTTTCCAAAGTAATTAAAAAAAAATTTTTTTTTCCAAAGTAACTAAAAAAATATTTTTTTTTCCAAAGTAACTAAAAAAATATTTTTTTTTCCAAAGTAACTAAAAAAATATTTTTTTTTCCAAAGTAATTAAAAAAATATTTTTTTTTCCAAAGTAACTAAAAAAATATTTTTTTTCCCAAAGTAACTAAAAAAAAAAAAAATTTTCCAAAGTAACTAAAAAAATATTTTTTTTTCCAAAGAAACTAAAAAAATATTTTGTTTTCCAAAGTAACTAAAAAAATATTTTTTTTTCCAAAGTAACTAAAACAATTTTTTTTTTTCCAAAGTAACTAAAAAAATATTTTTTTTTCCAAAGTAACTAAAAAAATATTTTTTTTTCCAAAGTAACTAAAAAAATATTTTTTTTTCCAAAGCAACTAAAAAAATATTTTTTTTTCCAAAGTAACTAAAAAAATATTTTTTTTTCCAAAGTAACTAAAAAAATATTTTTTTTTCCAAAGTAACTAAAAAAATATTTTTTTTCCAAAGTAACTAAAAAAATATTTTTTTTTCCAAAGAAACTAAAAAAATATTTTTTTTTCCAAAGTAACTAAAAAAAATATTTTTTTTCCAAAGTAACTAAAAAAATATTTTTTTTTCCAAAGTAACTAAAAAAATATTTTTTTTTCCAAAGTAACTAAAAAAATATTTTTTTTTCCAAAGTAATTAAAAAAATATTTTTTTTTCCAAAGTAACTAAAAAAATATTTTTTTTTCCAAAGTAACTAAAAAAAATTTTTTTTTTCCAAAGTAACTAAAAAAATATTTTTTTTTCCAAAGAAACTAAAAAAATATTTTTTTTTCCAAAGTAACTAAAAAAAATTTTTTTTTCCAAAGTAACTAAAAAAATTTTTTTTTTCCAAAGTAACTAAAAAAATATTTTTTTTTCCAAAGTAACTAAAAAAATATTTTTTTTTCCAAAGTAACTAAAAAAATATTTTTTTTTCCAAAGTAACTAAAAAAATATTTTTTTTTTCCAAAGTAACTAAAAAAATATTTTTTTTTCCAAAGTAACTAAAAAAATATTTTTTTTCCCAAAGTAACTAAAAAAATATTTTTTTTTCCAAAGTAACTAAAAAATATTTTTTTTTCCAAAGTAACTAAAAAAATATTTTTTTTTCCAAAGTAACTAAAAAAATATTTTTTTTTCCAAAGTAACTAAAAAAATATTTTTTTTTCCAAAGTAACTAAAAAAATTATTTTTTTTCCAAAGTAACTAAAAAATTTTTTTTTTTTCCAAAGTAACTAAAAAAAATTTTTTTTTTCCAAAGTAACTAAAAAAATATTTTTTTTTCCAAAGTAACTAAAAAAATATTTTTTTTTCCAAAGTAACTAAAAAAATATTTTTTTTTCCAAAGTAATTAAAAAAATATTTTTTTTTCCAAAGTAACTAAAAAAATATTTTTTTTTCCAAAGTAACTAAAAAAAAAAATTTTTTTCCAAAGTAACTAAAAAAATATTTTTTTTTCCAAAGAAACTAAAAAAATATTTTTTTTTCCAAAGTAACTAAAAAAATTTTTTTTTTCCAAAGTAACTAAAAAAATATTTTTTTTTCCAAAGTAACTAAAAAAATATTTTTTTTTCCAAAGAAACTAAAAAAAAAATTTTTTTTCCAAAGTAACTAAAAAAAAAATTTGTTTTCCAAAGAAACTAAAAAAATATTTTTTTTTCCAAAGTAACTAAAAAAATATTTTTTTTTCCAAAGAAACTAAAAAAAATATTTTTTTTCCAAAGTAACTAAAAAAATTTTTTTTTTCCAAAGTAACTAAAAAAAATTTTTTTTTCCCAAAGTAACTAAAAAAATATTTTTTTTTCCAAAGTAACTAAAAAAATATTTTTTTTTCCAAAGTAACTAAAAAAATATTTTTTTTTCCAAAGTAACTAAAAAAATATTTTTTTTTCCAAAGTAACTAAAAAAATATTTTTTTTTCCAAAGTAACTAAAAAAATATTTTTTTTTCCAAAGTAACTAAAAAAATATTTTTTTTTCCAAAGTAACTAAAAAAATATTTTTTTTTCCAAAGTAACTAAAAAAATATTTTTTTTTCCAAAGAAACTAAAAAAATATTTTTTTTTCCAAAGTAACTAAAAAAATATTTTTTTTTCCAAAGTAACTAAAAAAATAATTTTTTTTCCAAAGTAACTAAAAAAATATTTTTTTTTCCAAAGTAACTAAAAAAATATTTTTTTTTCCAAAGTAACTAAAAAAAATTTTTTTTTCCAAAGAAACTAAAAAAATATTTTTTTTTCCAAAGTAACTAAAAAAATATTTTTTTTCCCAAAGTAACTAAAAAAATATTTTTTTTTCCAAAGTAACTAAAAAAATATTTTTTTTCCAAAGTAACTAAAAAAATATATTTTTTTCCAAAGTAACTAAAAAAATATTTTTTTTTCCAAAGTAACTAAAAAAATATTTTTTTTTCCAAAGAAACTAAAAAAAAATTTTTTTTTCCAAAGTAACTAAAATTTTTTTTTTTTTTCCAAAGTAACTAAAAAAATTATTTTTTTTCCAAAGTAACTAAAAAAATATTTTTTTTTCCAAAGTAACTAAAAAAATATTTTTTTTTCCAAAGTAACTAAAAAAATATTTTTTTTTCCAAAGTAATTAAAAAAATATTTTTTTTTCCAAAGTAACTAAAAAAATATTTTTTTTTCCAAAGTAACTAAAAAAATATTTTTTTTTCCAAAGTAATTAAAAAAAAAAAATTTTTTCCAAAGTAACTAAAAAAATATTTTTTTTTCCAAAGTAACTAAAAAAATATTTTTTTTTCCAAAGTAACTAAAAAAATATTTTTTTTTCCAAAGTAATTAAAAAAATATTTTTTTTTCCAAAGTAACTAAAAAAATATTTTTTTTCCCAAAGTAACTAAAAAAAAAAAAAATTTTCCAAAGTAACTAAAAAAATATTTTTTTTTCCAAAGAAACTAAAAAAATATTTTGTTTTCCAAAGTAACTAAAAAAATATTTTTTTTTCCAAAGTAACTAAAACAATTTTTTTTTTCCAAAGTAACTAAAAAAATATTTTTTTTTCCAAAGAAACTAAAAAAAAATTTTTTTTTCCAAAGTAACTAAAAAAAAAATTTGTTTTCCAAAGAAACTAAAAAAATATTTTTTTTTCCAAAGTAACTAAAAAAATATTTTTTTTTCCAAAGAAACTAAAAAAAATATTTTTTTTCCAAAGTAACTAAAAAAAATTTTTTTTTCCAAAGTAACTAAAAAAATTTTTTTTTTCCCAAAGTAACTAAAAAAATTTTTTTTTTTCCAAAGTAACTAAAAAAATATTTTTTTTTCCAAAGTAACTAAAAAAATATTTTTTTTTCCAAAGTAACTAAAAAAATATTTTTTTTTCCAAAGTAACTAAAAAAATATTTTTTTTTCCAAAGTAACTAAAAAAATATTTTTTTTTCCAAAGTAACTAAAAAAATATTTTTTTTTCCAAAGTAACTAAAAAAATATTTTTTTTTCCAAAGTAACTAAAAAAATATTTTTTTTTCCAAAGTAACTAAAAAAATATTTTTTTTTCCAAAGTAACTAAAAAAATATTTTTTTTTCCAAAGTAACTAAAAAAATATTTTTTTTTCAAAGTAACTAAAAAAATATTTTTTTTTCCAAAGAAACTAAAAAAATATTTTTTTTTCCAAAGTAACTAAAAAAATATTTTTTTTTCCAAAGTAACTAAAAAAATATTTTTTTTTCCAAAGTAACTAAAAAAATATTTTTTTTTCCAAAGTAACTAAAAAAATATTTTTTTTTCCAAAGTAACTAAAAAAAATTTTTTTTTTCCAAAGAAACTAAAAAAATATTTTTTTTTCCAAAGTAACTAAAAAAATATTTTTTTTCCCAAAGTAACTAAAAAAATATTTTTTTTTCCAAAGTAACTAAAAAAATATTTTTTTTCCAAAGTAACTAAAAAAATATATTTTTTTCCAAAGTAACTAAAAAAATAATTTTTTTTCCAAAGTAACTAAAAAAATATTTTTTTTTCCAAAGAAACTAAAAAAAATTTTTTTTTTCCAAAGTAACTAAAATTTTTTTTTTTTTTCCAAAGTAACTAAAAAAATTATTTTTTTTCCAAAGTAACTAAAAAAATATTTTTTTTTCCAAAGTAACTAAAAAAATATTTTTTTTTCCAAAGTAACTAAAAAAATATTTTTTTTTCCAAAGTAATTAAAAAAATATTTTTTTTTCCAAAGTAACTAAAAAAATATTTTTTTTTCCAAAGTAACTAAAAAAATATTTTTTTTTCCAAAGTAATTAAAAAAAAATTTTTTTTTCCAAAGTAACTAAAAAAATATTTTTTTTTCCAAAGTAACTAAAAAAATATTTTTTTTTCCAAAGTAACTAAAAAAATATTTTTTTTTCCAAAGTAATTAAAAAAATATTTTTTTTTCCAAAGTAACTAAAAAAATATTTTTTTTCCCAAAGTAACTAAAAAAAAAAAATTTTTCCAAAGTAACTAAAAAAATATTTTTTTTTCCAAAGAAACTAAAAAAATATTTTGTTTTCCAAAGTAACTAAAAAAATATTTTTTTTTCCAAAGTAACTAAAACAATTTTTTTTTTCCAAAGTAACTAAAAAAATATTTTTTTTTCCAAAGAAACTAAAAAAAATTTTTTTTTTCCAAAGTAACTAAAAAAAAAATTTGTTTTCCAAAGAAACTAAAAAAATATTTTTTTTTCCAAAGTAACTAAAAAAATATTTTTTTTTCCAAAGAAACTAAAAAAAATATTTTTTTTCCAAAGTAACTAAAAAAAATTTTTTTTTCCAAAGTAACTAAAAAAATTTTTTTTTTCCCAAAGTAACTAAAAAAATTTTTTTTTTCCAAAGTAACTAAAAAAATATTTTTTTTTCCAAAGTAACTAAAAAAATATTTTTTTTTCCAAAGTAACTAAAAAAATATTTTTTTTTCCAAAGTAACTAAAAAAATATTTTTTTTTCCAAAGTAACTAAAAAAATATTTTTTTTTCCAAAGTAACTAAAAAAATATTTTTTTTTCCAAAGTAACTAAAAAAATATTTTTTTTTCCAAAGTAACTAAAAAAATATTTTTTTTTCCAAAGAAACTAAAAAAATATTTTTTTTTCCAAAGTAACTAAAAAAATATTTTTTTTTCCAAAGTAACTAAAAAAATATTTTTTTTTCCAAAGTAACTAAAAAAATATTTTTTTTTCCAAAGTAACTAAAAAAATATTTTTTTTTCCAAAGTAACTAAAAAAAATTTTTTTTTTCCAAAGAAACTAAAAAAATATTTTTTTTTCCAAAGTAACTAAAAAAATATTTTTTTTCCCAAAGTAACTAAAAAAATATTTTTTTTTCCAAAGTAACTAAAAAAATATTTTTTTTCCAAAGTAACTAAAAAAATATATTTTTTTCCAAAGTAACTAAAAAAATAATTTTTTTTCCAAAGTAACTAAAAAAATATTTTTTTTCCCAAAGAAACTAAAAAAAAAAAAATTTTTCCAAAGTAACTAAAAAATTTTTTTTTTTTCCAAAGTAACTAAAAAAATTATTTTTTTTCCAAAGTAACTAAAAAAATATTTTTTTTTCCAAAGTAACTAAAAAAATATTTTTTTTTCCAAAGTAACTAAAAAAATATTTTTTTTTCCAAAGTAATTAAAAAAATATTTTTTTTTCCAAAGTAACTAAAAAAATATTTTTTTTTCCAAAGTAACTAAAAAAAATTTTTTTTTTCCAAAGTAACTAAAAAAATATTTTTTTTTCCAAAGAAACTAAAAAAATATTTTTTTTTCCAAAGTAACTAAAAAAATTTTTTTTTTTCCAAAGTAACTAAAAAAATATTTTTTTTTCCAAAGAAACTAAAAAAAAATTTTTTTTTCCAAAGAAACTAAAAAAAAATTTTTTTTTCCAAAGTAACTAAAAAAATATTTTTTTTTCCAAAGTAACTAAAAAAATATTTTTTTTTCCAAAGTAACTAAAAAAATATTTTTTTTCCCAAAGTAACTAAAAAAATATTTTTTTTTCCAAAGTAACTAAAAAATATTTTTTTTTCCAAAGTAACTAAAAAAATATTTTTTTTTCCAAAGTAACTAAAAAAATATTTTTTTTTCCAAAGTAACTAAAAAAATATTT
Organism: Melanostigma gelatinosum; assembly: GCF_949748355.1. Classification (NCBI taxonomy): domain Eukaryota; kingdom Metazoa; phylum Chordata; class Actinopteri; order Perciformes; family Zoarcidae; genus Melanostigma; species Melanostigma gelatinosum. Next base: position 8,183 of record NW_027634909.1, on the reverse strand, counting down.
TTTTTTCCAAAGTAACTAAAAAAATTTTTTTTTTCCCAAAGTAACTAAAAAAATATTTTTTTTTCCAAAGTAACTAAAAAAATATTTTTTTTTCCAAAGTAACTAAAAAAATATATTTTTTTTCCAAAGTAACTAAAAAAATATTTTTTTTTCCAAAGTAACTAAAAAATTTTTTTTTTTTCCAAAGTAACTAAAAAAATATTTTTTTTTCCAAAGTAACTAAAAAAATATTTTTTTTTCCAAAGTAACTAAAAAAATATTTTTTTTTCCAAAGTAACTAAAAAAATATTTTTTTTTCCAAAGTAACTAAAAAAATATTTTTTTTTCCAAAGTAACTAAAAAAATATTTTTTTTTCCAAAGTAACTAAAAAAATATTTTTTTTTCCAAAGTAACTAAAAAAATATTTTTTTTTCCAAAGAAACTAAAAAAAATTTTTTTTTTCCAAAGTAACTAAAAAATTTTTTTTTTTTCCAAAGTAACTAAAAAAATTATTTTTTTTCCAAAGTAACTAAAAAAATATTTTTTTTTCCAAAGTAACTAAAAAAATATTTTTTTTTCCAAAGTAACTAAAAAAATATTTTTTTTTCCAAAGTAATTAAAAAAATATTTTTTTTTCCAAAGTAACTAAAAAAATATTTTTTTTTCCAAAGTAACTAAAAAAATATTTTTTTTTCCAAAGTAACTAAAAAAATATTTTTTTTTCCAAAGTAACTAAAAAAATATTTTTTTTTCCAAAGTAACTAAAAAAATATTTTTTTTTCCAAAGTAACTAAAAAAATATTTTTTTTTCCAAAGAAACTAAAAAAATATTTTTTTTTCCAAAGTAACTAAAAAAATATTTTTTTTTCCAAAGTAACTAAAAAAATATTTTTTTTTCCAAAGTAACTAAAAAAATATTTTTTTTTCCAAAGTAACTAAAAAAATATTTTTTTTTCCAAAGTAACTAAAAAAATTTTTTTTTTTCCAAAGAAACTAAAAAAATATTTTTTTTTCCAAAGTAACTAAAAAAATATTTTTTTTCCCAAAGTAACTAAAAAAATATTTTTTTTTCCAAAGTAACTAAAAAAATATTTTTTTTCCAAAGTAACTAAAAAAATATATTTTTTTCCAAAGTAACTAAAAAAATAATTTTTTTTCCAAAGTAACTAAAAAAATATTTTTTTTTCCCAAAGAAACTAAAAAAAAAAATTTTTTTCCAAAGTAACTAAAAATTTTTTTTTTTTTCCAAAGTAACTAAAAAAATTATTTTTTTTCCAAAGTAACTAAAAAAATATTTTTTTTTCCAAAGTAACTAAAAAAATATTTTTTTTTCCAAAGTAACTAAAAAAATATTTTTTTTTCCAAAGTAATTAAAAAAATATTTTTTTTTCCAAAGTAACTAAAAAAATATTTTTTTTTCCAAAGTAACTAAAAAAAAAATTTTTTTTCCAAAGTAACTAAAAAAATATTTTTTTTTCCAAAGAAACTAAAAAAATATTTTTTTTTCCAAAGTAACTAAAAAAAATTTTTTTTTTCCAAAGTAACTAAAAAAATATTTTTTTTTCCAAAGAAACTAAAAAAAAATTTTTTTTTCCAAAGTAACTAAAAAAAAAATTTGTTTTCCAAAGAAACTAAAAAAAATTTTTTTTTTCCAAAGTAACTAAAAAATTTTTTTTTCCAAAGTAACTAAAAAAAATTTTTTTTTCCAAAGTAACTAAAAATTTTTTTTTTTTCCAAAGTAACTAAAAAAATATTTTTTTTTCCAAAGTAACTAAAAAAATATTTTTTTTTCCAAAGTAACTAAAAAAATATTTTTTTTTCCAAAGTAACTAAAAAAATATTTTTTTTTTCCAAAGTAACTAAAAAAATATTTTTTTTTCCAAAGTAACTAAAAAAATATTTTTTTTCCCAAAGTAACTAAAAAAATATTTTTTTTTCCAAAGTAACTAAAAAATATTTTTTTTTCCAAAGTAACTAAAAAAATATTTTTTTTTCCAAAGTAACTAAAAAAATATTTTTTTTTCCAAAGTAACTAAAAAAATATTTTTTTTTCCAAAGTAACTAAAAAAATATTTTTTTTTTCCAAAGTAACTAAAAAAATATTTTTTTTTCCAAAGTAACTAAAAAAATATTTTTTTTCCCAAAGTAACTAAAAAAATATTTTTTTTTCCAAAGTAACTAAAAAATATTTTTTTTTCCAAAGTAACTAAAAAAATATTTTTTTTTCCAAAGTAACTAAAAAAATATTTTTTTTTCCAAAGTAACTAAAAAAATATTTTTTTTTCCAAAGTAACTAAAAAAATTTTTTTTTTCCCAAAGTAACTAAAAAAATATTTTTTTTTCCAAAGTAACTAAAAAAATATTTTTTTTTCCAAAGTAACTAAAAAAATATTTTTTTTTCCAAAGTAACTAAAAAAATATTTTTTTTTCCAAAGTAACTAAAAAAAATTTTTTTTTTCCAAAGTAACTAAAAAAATATTTTTTTTTCCAAAGTAACTAAAAAAATATTTTTTTTCCCAAAGAAACTAAAAAAATATTTTTTTTTCCAAAGTAACTAAAAAAATATTTTTTTTTCCAAAGTAACTAAAAAAATATTTTTTTTTCCAAAGTAACTAAAAAAATATTTTTTTTTCCAAAGTAACTAAAAAAATATTTTTTTTTCCAAAGTAACTAAAAAAATTTTTTTTTTTCCAAAGAAACTAAAAAAATATTTTTTTTCCAAAGTAACTAAAAAAATATTTTTTTTCCCAAAGTAACTAAAAAAATATTTTTTTTTCCAAAGTAACTAAAAAAATATTTTTTTTCCAAAGTAACTAAAAAAATATATTTTTTTCCAAAGTAACTAAAAAAATAATTTTTTTTCCAAAGTAACTAAAAAAATTTTTTTTTTTCCAAAGAAACTAAAAAAAAATTTTTTTTTCCAAAGTAACTAAAAAATTTTTTTTTTTTCCAAAGTAACTAAAAAAATTATTTTTTTTCCAAAGTAACTAAAAAAATATTTTTTTTTCCAAAGTAACTAAAAAAATATTTTTTTTTCCAAAGTAACTAAAAAAATATTTTTTTTTCCAAAGTAATTAAAAAAATATTTTTTTTTCCAAAGTAACTAAAAAATTTTTTTTTTTTCCAAAGTAACTAAAAAAATTTTTTTTTTTCCAAAGTAACTAAAAAATATATTTTTTTTCCAAAGAAACTAAAAAAATTTTTTTTTTCCAAAGTAACTAAAAAATTTTTTTTTTTTCCAAAGTAACTAAAAAAATATTTTTTTTTCCAAAGAAACTAAAAAAATATTTTTTTTCCAAAGTAACTAAAAAAAAAATTTGTTTTCCAAAGAAACTAAAAAAAAATTTTTTTTTCCAAAGTAACTAAAAAAATTTTTTTTCCAAAGTAACTAAAAAAATATTTTTTTTTCCAAAGTAACTAAAAAATTTTTTTTTTTTCCAAAGTAACTAAAAAAATATTTTTTTTTCCAACGTAACTAAAAAAATATTTTTTTTCCCAAAGTAACTAAAAAAATATTTTTTTTTCCAAAGTAACTAAAAAATATTTTTTTTTCCAAAGTAACTAAAAAAATATATTTTTTTTCCAAAGTAACTAAAAAAATATTTTTTTTTCCAAAGTAACTAAAAAAATATTTTTTTTTCCAAAGTAACTAAAAAAATTATTTTTTTTCCAAAGTAACTAAAATTTTTTTTTTTCCAAAGTAACTAAAAAAATTTTTTTTTTTCCAAAGTAACTAAAAAAATATTTTTTTTTCAAAGTAACTAAAAAAATATTTTTTTTTCCAAAGTAACTAAAAAAATATTTTTTTTTCCAAAGTAATTAAAAAAATATTTTTTTTTCCAAAGTAACTAAAAAAATATTTTTTTTTCCAAAGTAACTAAAAAAATAAAAAAAATTCCAAAGTAACTAAAAAAATATTTTTTTTTCCAAAGAAACTAAAAAAATATTTTTTTTTCCAAAGTAACTAAAAATTTTTTTTTTTTCCAAAGTAACTAAAAAAATTTTTTTTTTCCAAAGTAACTAAAAAAATATTTTTTTTTCCAAAGAAACTAAAAAATTTTTTTTTTTCCAAAGTAACTAAAAAAAAAAATTGTTTTCCAAAGAAACTAAAAAAATATTTTTTTTTCCAAAGTAACTAAAAAAATATTTTTTTTCCAAAGTAACTAAAAAAATATTTTTTTTTTCCAAAGTAACTAAAAAAATTATTTTTTTCCAAAGTAACTAAAAAAATTTTTTTTTTTCCAAAGTAACTAAAAAAATTATTTTTTTTCCAAAGTAACTAAAAAAATATTTTTTTTTCCAAAGTAACTAAAAAAATATTTTTTTTTCCAAAGTAACTAAAAAAATATTTTTTTTTCCAAAGTAATTAAAAAAATATTTTTTTTTCCAAAGTAACTAAAAAAATATTTTTTTTTCCAAAGTAACTAAAAAAAAAAAAAATTTTCCAAAGTAACTAAAAAAATATTTTTTTTTCCAAAGAAACTAAAAAATATTTTTTTTTCCAAAGTAACTAAAAAAAATTTTTTTTTCCAAAGTAACTAAAAAAATATTTTTTTTTCCAAAGTAACTAAAAAAATATTTTTTTTTCCAAAGAAACTAAAAAAATTTTTTTTTTTCCAAAGTAACTAAAAAAAAAATTTGTTTCCAAAGAAACTAAAAAATTTTTTTTTTCCAAAGTAACTAAAAAAAAAAAAATTTTCCCAAAGTAACTAAAAAAATATTTTTTTTTTCCAAAGTAACTAAAAAATTATTTTTTTTCCAAAGTAACTAAAAAAATATTTTTTTTTTCCAAAGTAACTAAAAAAATATTTTTTTTTCCAAAGTAACTAAAAAAATATTTTTTTTTCCAAAGTAACTAAAAAAATATTTTTTTTTCCAAAGTAACTAAAAAAATATTTTTTTTTCCAAAGTAACTAAAAAAATATTTTTTTTTCCAAAGTAACTAAAAAAATATTTTTTTTTCCAAAGTAACTAAAAAAATATTTTTTTTTCCAAAGTAACTAAAAAAATATTTTTTTTTCCAAAGTAACTAAAAAAATATTTTTTTTTCCAAAGTAACTAAAAAATATTTTTTTTTCCAAAGAAACTAAAAAAATATTTTTTTTTTCCAAAGTAACTAAAAAAATATTTTATTTTCCAAAGTAACTAAAAAATATTTTTTTTCCGCAAAGAAACTAAAAAAATATTTTTTTTTCCAAAGTAACTAAACAAATTTTTTTTTTTCCAAAGAAACTAAAAAAAAATTTTTTTTTCCAAAGTAACTAAAAAATTTTTTTTTTCCAAAGTAACTAAAAAATTTTTTTTTTTCCAAAGTAACTAAAAAAAATATTTTTTTTCCAAAGTAACTAAAAAAATATTTTTTTTTCCAAAGTAACTAAAAAAATAGTTTTTTTCCAAAGTAACTAAAAAAATATTTTTTTTTCCAAAGTAACTAAAAATTTTTTTTTTTTTCCAAAGTAACTAAAAAAATATTTTTTTTCCCAAAGTAACTAAAAAAATATTTTTTTTCCCAAAGTAACTAAAAAAATATTTTTTTTTCCAAAGTAACTAAAAAATTATTTTTTTTCCAAAGTAACTAAAAAAATATTTTTTTTTCCAAAGTAACTAAAAAAATATTTTTTTTTCCAAAGTAACTAAAAAAATATTTTTTTTTCCAAAGTAACTAAAAAAATATTTTTTTTTCCAAAGTAACTAAAAAAATATTTTTTTTTCCAAAGTAACTAAAAAAATATTTTTTTTTCCAAAGTAACTAAAAAAATATTTTTTTTTCCAAAGTAACTAAAAAATATTTTTTTTTTCCAAAGTAACTAAAAAAATATTTTTTTTTCCAAAGTAACTAAAAAAATATTTTTTTTTCCAAAGTAACTAAAAAAATATTTTTTTTTCCAAAGAAACTAAAAAAATATTTTTTTTTCCAAAGTAACTAAAAAAATATTTTTTTTTCCAAAGTAACTAAAAAAATATTTTTTTTCCCAAAGAAACTAAAAAAAATATTTTTTTTTCCAAAGTAACTAAACAAATTTTTTTTTTCCAAAGAAACTAAAAAAATATTTTTTTTTCCAAAGTAACTAAAAAAATATTTTTTTTTCCAAAGTAACTAAAAAAATATTTTTTTTTCCAAAGTAACTAAAAAAATATTTTTTTTTCCAAAGTAACTAAAAAAAAATTTTTTTTTTCCAAAGTAACTAAAAAAAAATTTTTTTTCCAAAGAAACTAAAAAAAAAATTTTTTTTCCAAAGTAACTAAAAAAATATTTTTTTTCCCAAAGTAACTAAAAAAATATTTTTTTTTCCAAAGTAACTAAAAAAATATTTTTTTTCCAAAGTAACTAAAAAAAATATATTTTTTTCCAAAGTAACTAAAAAAAAATAATTTTTTTTCCAAAGTAACTAAAAAAATATTTTTTTTTCCAAAGAAACTAAAAAAAAAAAAAAAATTCCAAAGTAACTAAAAAATTTTTTTTTTTTCCAAAGTAACTAAAAAATTTTTTTTTTTTCCAAAGTAACTAAAAAAATATTTTTTTTTCCAAAGTAACTAAAAAAATATTTTTTTTTCCAAAGTAACTAAAAAAATATTTTTTTTTCCAAAGTAATTAAAAAAATATTTTGTTTTCCAAAGTAACTAAAAAAATATTTTTTTTTCCAAAGTAACTAAAAAAAATTTTTTTTTTCCAAAGTAACTAAAAAAATATTTTTTTTTCCAAAGAAACTAAAAAAATATTTTTTTTTCCAAAGTAACTAAAAAAAAATTTTTTTTCCAAAGTAACTAAAAAAATTTTTTTTTTCCAAAGTAACTAAAAAATTTTTTTTTTCCAAAGTAACTAAAAAAATTTTTTTTTTTCCAAAGTAACTAAAAAAATTTTTTTTTTTCCAAAGTAACTAAAAAAATATTTTTTTTTTCCAAAGTAACTAAAAAAATATTTTTTTTTCCAAAGTAACTAAAAAAATATTTTTTTTCCCAAAGTAACTAAAAAAATATTTTTTTTTCCAAAGTAACTAAAAAATATTTTTTTTTCCAAAGTAACTAAAAAAATATTTTTTTTTCCAAAGTAACTAAAAAAATATTTTTTTTTCCAAAGTAACTAAAAAAATATTTTTTTTTCCAAAGTAACTAAAAAAATTATTTTTTTTCCAAAGTAACTAAAAAAATTTTTTTTTTTCCAAAGTAACTAAAAAAAATTTTTTTTTTCCAAAGTAACTAAAAAAATATTTTTTTTTCCAAAGTAACTAAAAAAATATTTTTTTTTCCAAAGTAACTAAAAAAATATTTTTTTTTCCAAAGTAATTAAAAAAATATTTTTTTTTCCAAAGTAACTAAAAAAATATTTTTTTTTCCAAAGTAACTAAAAAAAAAAAATTTTTCCAAAGTAACTAAAAAAATATTTTTTTTTCCAAAGAAACTAAAAAAATATTTTTTTTTCCAAAGTAACTAAAAAAAATTTTTTTTTCCAAAGTAACTAAAAAAATATTTTTTTTTCCAAAGTAACTAAAAAAAAATTTTTTTTTCCAAAGAAACTAAAAAAAAATTTTTTTTTCCAAAGTAACTAAAAAAAAAATTTGTTTTCCAAAGAAACTAAAAAAATATTTTTTTTTCCAAAGTAACTAAAAAAATATTTTTTTTTCCAAAGAAACTAAAAAAAATATTTTTTTTCCAAAGTAACTTTTTTCCAAAGTAACTAAAAAATTTTTTTTTTTCCCAAAGTAACTAAAAAAATATTTTTTTTTCCAAAGTAACTAAAAAAATATTTTTTTTTCCAAAGTAACTAAAAAAATATTTTTTTTTCCAAAGTAACTAAAAAAATATTTTTTTTTCCAAAGTAACTAAAAAAATATTTTTTTTTCCAAAGTAACTAAAAAATATTTTTTTTTCCAAAGTAACTAAAAAAATATTTTTTTTTCCAAAGTAACTAAAAAAATATTTTTTTTTCCAAAGTAACTAAAAAAATATTTTTTTTTCCAAAGAAACTAAAAAAATATTTTTTTTTCCAAAGTAACTAAAAAAATATTTTTTTTTCCAAAGTAACTAAAAAAATATTTTTTTTTCCAAAGTAACTAAAAAAATATTTTTTTTTCCAAAGTAACTAAAAAAATATTTTTTTTTCCAAAGTAACTAAAAAAAATTTTTTTTTTCCAAAGAAACTAAAAAAATATTTTTTTTTCCAAAGTAACTAAAAAAATATTTTTTTTCCCAAAGTAACTAAAAA
>NW_027634910.1:0-69668 GCF_949748355.1 Melanostigma gelatinosum | reverse complement strand
ATTTTTTTAGTTACTTTGGAAAAAAAAATATTTTTTTAGTTACTTTGGAAAAAAAAATATTTTTTTAGTTACTTTGGAAAAAAAAATATTTTTTTAGTTACTTTGGAAAAAAAATTATTTTTTTAGTTACTTTGGAAAAAAAATATTTTTTAGTTACTTTGGAAAAAAATATATTTTTTTAGTTACTTTGGAAAAAAAAAATTTTTTTAGTTACTTTGGAAAAAAAAAATTTTTGTTAGTTACTTTGGAAAAAAAATTATTTTTTTAGTTACTTTGGAAAAAAAAATATTTTTTTAGTTACTTTGGAAAAAAAAATTATTTTTTAGTTACTTTGGAAAAAAAAATATTTTTTTAGTTACTTTGGAAAAAAAAATATTTTTTTAGTTACTTTGGAAAAAAAATATTTTTTTAGTTACTTTGGAAAAAAAAAATTTTTTTTAGTTACTTTGGAAAAAAAAATATTTTTTTAGTTACTTTGGAAAAAAAAAAAGTTTTTAGTTACTTTGGAAAAAAAAATTTTTTTTTAGTTTCTTTGGAAAAAAAAATATTTTTTTAGTTACTTTGGAAAAAAATATATTTTTTTAGTTACTTTGGAAAAAAAAATATTTTTTTAGTTACTTTGGAAAAAAAAAAATGTTTTAGTTACTTTGGAAAAAAAAAATATTTTTTTAGTTTCTTTGGAAAAAAAAAAAAATTTTAGTTACTTTGGAAAAAAATATTTTTTTTTAGTTTCTTTGGAAAAAAAAAATTTTTTTTTAGTTACTTTGGAAAAAAAAAATATTTTTTTAGTTACTTTGGAAAAAAAATATTTTTTAGTTACTTTGGAAAAAAAATTATTTTTTTAGTTACTTTGGAAAAAAAATTATTTTTTTAGTTACTTTGGAAAAAAAATTATTTCTTTAGTTACTTTGGAAAAAAAAATATTTTTTTAGTTACTTTGGAAAAAAAATTATTTTTTTAGTTACTTTGGAAAAAAAATATTTTTTTAGTTACTTTGGAAAAAAAAATATTTTTTTAGTTACTTTGGAAAAAAAAATATTTTTTTAGTTACTTTGGAAAAAAAAAATTTTTTTAGTTACTTTGGAAAAAAAAATATTTTTTTAGTTACTTTGGAAAAAAAAAAAATTTTAGTTACTTGGAAAAAAAAATTTTTTTAGTTTCTTTGGAAAAAAAAATATTTTTTTAGTTACTTTGGAAAAAATATATTTTTTTAGTTACTTTGGAAAAAAAAATATTTTTTTAGTTACTTTGGAAAAAAAAAATGTTTTAGTTACTTTGGAAAAAAAATATTTTTTTAGTTTCTTTGGAAAAAAAAAAAAAATTTTAGTTACTTTGGAAAAAAAAATTTTTTTTTAGTTTCTTTGGAAAAAAAAAATTTTTTTAGTTACTTTGGAAAAAAAAATATTTTTTTAGTTACTTTGGAAAAAAAATATTTTTTTAGTTACTTTGGAAAAAAAATTATTTTTTAGTTACTTTGGAAAAAAAATATTTTTTTAGTTACTTTGGAAAAAAAATTATTTTTTTAGTTACTTTGGAAAAAAAATATTTTTTTAGTTACTTTGGAAAAAAAATTATTTTTTAGTTACTTTGGAAAAAAAAATATTTTTTTAGTTACTTTGGAAAAAAAAATATTTTTTTAGTTACTTTGGAAAAAAAAATATTTTTTTAGTTACTTTGGAAAAAAAAATATTTTTTTAGTTACTTTGGAAAAAAAAATATTTTTTTAGTTACTTTGGAAAAAAAAATATTTTTTAGTTACTTTGGAAAAAAAAATATTTTTTTAGTTACTTTGGAAAAAAAATATTTTTTTAGTTACTTTGGAAAAAAAAATATTTTTTTAGTTACTTTGGAAAAAAAAATATTTTTTTAGTTACTTTGGAAAAAAAATATTTTTTTAGTTACTTTGGAAAAAAAAATATTTTTTTAGTTACTTTGGAAAAAAAATTATTTTTTTAGTTACTTTGGAAAAAAAATATTTTTTTAGTTACTTTGGAAAAAAATATATTTTTTTAGTTACTTTGGAAAAAAAAATTTTTTTTAGTTACTTTGGAAAAAAAAATTTTTTTTTAGTTACTTTGGAAAAAAAATTATTTTTTTAGTTACTTTGGAAAAAAAAATATTTTTTTAGTTACTTTGGAAAAAAAATTATTTTTTTAGTTACTTTGGAAAAAAAAATATTTTTTTAGTTACTTTGGAAAAAAAAATATTTTTTTAGTTACTTTGGAAAAAAAAATATTTTTTTAGTTACTTTGGGAAAAAAAATATTTTTTTAGTTACTTTGGAAAAAAATATATTTTTTTAGTTACTTTGGAAAAAAAAAAATTTTTTAGTTACTTTGGAAAAAAAAATATTTTTTTAGTTACTTTGGAAAAAAAAATATTTTTTTAGTTACTTTGGAAAAAAATTATTTTTTTAGTTACTTTGGAAAAAAAATTATTTTTTTAGTTACTTTGGAAAAAAAAAAATTTTTTAGATACTTTGGAAAAAAAATTATTTTTTTAGTTACTTTGGAAAAAAAAATATTTTTTTAGTTACTTTGGGAAAAAAAATATTTTTTTAGTTACTTTGGAAAAAAAAAATTTTTTAGTTACTTTGGAAAAAAAATATTTTTTTAGTTACTTTGGAAAAAAAAATATTTTTTTAGTTACTTTGGAAAAAAAATATTTTTTTAGTTACTTTGGAAAAAAAATATTTTTTTAGTTACTTTGGAAAAAAAAAATTTTTTTTAGTTACTTTGGAAAAAAAAATATTTTTTTACTTACTTTGGAAAAAAAAATATTTTTTTAGTTTCTTTGGAAAAAAAAAATTTTTTTTAGTTACTTTGGAAAAAAAAATATTTTTTTAGTTTCTTTGGAAAAAAAATTATTTTTTTAGTTACTTTGGAAAAAAAAATATTTTTTTAGTTACTTTGGAAAAAAAAATATTTTTTTAGTTTCTTTGGAAAAAAAAATATTTTTTTAGTTACTTTGGAAAAAAATATTTTTTTAGTTACTTGGAAAAAAAATTTTTTTTAGTTACTTTGGAAAAAAAATATTTTTTTAGTTACTTTGGAAAAAAAAATTTTTTTAGTTACTTTGGAAATTTTTTTATTTTTTTAGTTACTTTGGAAAAAAAAATATTTTTTTAGTTTCTTTGGGAAAAAAAATATTTTTTTAGTTACTTTGGAAAAAAAAATTTTTTTTAGTTACTTTGGAAAAAAAAAATTGTTTTAGTTACTTTGGAAAAAAAAAATATTTTTTTAGTTTCTTTGGAAAAAAATATATTTTTTTAGTTACTTTGGAAAAAAATATATTTTTTAGTTACTTTGGAAAAAAAATATATTTTTTTAGGTACTTTGGAAAAAAAAATATTTTTTTAGTTACTTTGGAAAAAAAATATTTTTTAGTTACTTTGGAAAAAAAAATATTTTTTTAGTTACTTTGGAAAAAAAAATATTTTTTTAGTTACTTTGGAAAAAAAATAAAATTTTTTAGTTACTTTGGAAAAAAAATTATTTTTTTAGTTACTTTGGAAAAAAAATTATTTTTTTAGTTACTTTGGAAATTTTTTTTTTTTTTTAGTTTCTTTGGAAAAAAAAAAAAATTTTAGTTACTTTGGAAAAATTTTTTTTTTTTAGTTTCTTTGGGAAAAAAAATATTTTTTTAGTTACTTTGGAAAAAAAAATATTTTTTTAGTTTCTTTGGAAAAAAAAATATTTTTTTAGTTACTTTGGAAAAAAAAATATTTTTTTAGTTACTTTGGAAAAAAAAAAAAAATTTTTAGTTACTTTGGAAAAAAAATTATTTTTTTAGTTACTTTGGAAAAAAAAAATATTTTTTTAGTTACTTTGGAAAAAAAAATATTTTTTTAGTTACTTTGGAAAAAAAAATATTTTTTTAGTTACTTTGGGAAAAAAAATATTTTTTTAGTTACTTTGGAAAAAAAAAAAATTTTTAGTTACTTTGGAAAAAAATTTTTTTTTTTAGTTTCTTTGGAAAAAAAATTTTTTTTTTAGTTACTTTGGAAAAAAAAATTTTTTTTTAGTTTCTTTGGAAAAAAAAATATTTTTTTAGTTACTTTGGAAAAAAAATATATTTTTTTAGTTACTTTGGAAAAAAAAATATTTTTTTAGTTACTTTGGAAAAAAAAATATTTTTTTAGTTACTTTGGAAAAAAAATATTTTTTTAGTTACTTTGGAAAAAAAATATTTTTTTAGTTACTTTGGAAAAAAAAAAATTTTTTTTAGTTACTTTGGAAAAAAAAATATTTTTTTAGTTACTTTGGAAAAAAAAATATTTTTTTAGTTACTTTGGGAAAAAAAATATTTTTTTAGTTACTTTGGAAAAAAAAATATTTTTTTAGTTACTTTGGAAAAAAAAATATTTTTTTAGTTACTTTGGGAAAAAAAATATTTTTTTAGTTACTTTGGAAAAAAAAATATTTTTTTAGTTACTTTGGAAAAAAAAATATTTTTTTAGTTACTTTGGAAAAAAAATATTTTTTTAGTTACTTTGGAAAAAAAATATTTTTTTAGTTACTTTGGAAAAAAAATATTTTTTTAGTTACTTTGGAAAAAAAAATATTTTTTTAGTTACTTTGGAAAAAAAAAAAAAAATTTTAGTTACTTTGGAAAAAAAAATATTTTTTTAGTTACTTTGGAAAAAAAAATATTTTTTTAGTTACTTTGGGAAAAAAAATATTTTTTTAGTTACTTTGGAAAAAAAAATATTTTTTTAGTTACTTTGGAAAAAAAAATATTTTTTTAGTTACTTTGGGAAAAAAAATATTTTTTTAGTTACTTTGGAAAAAAAAATATTTTTTTAGTTACTTTGGAAAAAAAAATATTTTTTTAGTTACTTTGGAAAAAAAAATATTTTTTTAGTTACTTTGGAAAAAAAAATATTTTTTAGTTACTTTGGAAAAAAAAATATTTTTTTAGTTTCTTTGGAAAAAAAAAATAATTTTTTAGTTACTTTGGAAAAAAAAATATTTTTTTAGTTTCTTTGGAAAAAAAATTATTTTTTTAGTTACTTTGGAAAAAAAAATATTTTTTTAGTTACTTTGGAAAAAAAAATATTTTTTTAGTTACTTTGGAAAAAAAAATATTTTTTTAGTTTCTTTGGAAAAAAAAATATTTTTTTAGTTACTTTGGAAAAAAAATTATTTTTTTAGTTACTTTGGAAAAAAAATTATTTTTTTAGTTACTTTGGAAAAAAAAATATTTTTTTAGTTACTTTGGAAAAAAAATATTTTTTTAGTTACTTTGGAAAAAAAAATATTTTTTTAGTTACTTTGGAAAAAAAAATATTTTTTTAGTTACTTTGGAAAAAAAAATATTTTTTTAGTTACTTTGGAAAAAAAATTATTTTTTTAGTTACTTTGGAAAAAAAAATATTTTTTTAGTTACTTTGGGAAAAAAAATATTTTTTTAGTTACTTTGGAAAAAAAAATATTTTTTTAGTTACTTTGGAAAAAAAAATATTTTTTTAGTTACTTTGGAAAAAAAAATTTTTTTTAGTTACTTTGGAAAAAAAATATATTTTTTTAGTTACTTTGGAAAAAAAATTATTTTTTTAGTTACTTTGGAAAAAAAAATATTTTTTTAGTTACTTTGGAAAAAAATATATTTTTTTAGTTACTTTGGAAAAAAAAAATTTTTTTAGTTACTTTGGAAAAAAAAAATTTTTGTTAGTTACTTTGGAAAAAAAATTATTTTTTTAGTTACTTTGGAAAAAAAAATATTTTTTTAGTTACTTTGGAAAAAAAAATATTTTTTTAGTTACTTTGGAAAAAAAATTATTTTTTTAGTTACTTTGGAAAAAAAAATATTTTTTTAGTTACTTTGGAAAAAAAAATATTTTTTTAGTTACTTTGGAAAAAAAATATTTTTTTAGTTACTTTGGAAAAAAAAAATTTTTTTTAGTTACTTTGGAAAAAAAAAAAAAATTTTGTTACTTTGGAAAAAAAAATTTTTTTTTAGTTTCTTTGGAAAAAAAATATTTTTTTAGTTACTTTGGAAAAAAATATATTTTTTTAGTTACTTTGGAAAAAAAAATATTTTTTTAGTTACTTTGGAAAAAAAATATTTTTTTAGTTACTTTGGAAAAAAAATTATTTTTTTAGTTACTTTGGAAAAAAAAATATTTTTTTAGTTACTTTGGAAAAAAAATTATTTTTTTAGTTACTTTGGAAAAAAAAATATTTTTTTAGTTACTTTGGAAAAAAAATTATTTTTTTAGTTACTTTGGAAAAAAAAATATTTTTTTAGTTACTTTGGAAAAAAAAATATTTTTTTAGTTACTTTGGAAAAAAAAATATTTTTTTAGTTACTTTGGAAAAAAAAATATTTTTTTAGTTACTTTGGAAAAAAAAATATTTTTTTAGTTACTTTGGAAAAAAAATATTTTTTTAGTTACTTTGGAAAAAAAAAATTTTTTTAGTTACTTTGGAAAAAAAAATATTTTTTTAGTTACTTTGGAAAAAAAAAAAAAATTTTTAGTTACTTTGGAAAAAAAAATATTTTTTTAGTTACTTTGGAAAAAAAAATATTTTTTTAGTTACTTTGGGAAAAAAAATATTTTTTTAGTTACTTTGGAAAAAAAAATATTTTTTTAGTTACTTTGGAAAAAAAAATATTTTTTTAGTTACTTTGGAAAAAAAAATATTTTTTTAGTTACTTTGGAAAAAAAAATATTTTTTTAGTTACTTTGGAAAAAAAAATATTTTTTTAGTTACTTTGGAAAAAAAAATATTTTTTAGTTACTTTGGAAAAAAAAATATTTTTTTAGTTTCTTTGGAAAAAAATAATAATTTTTTAGTTACTTTGGAAAAAAAAATATTTTTTTAGTTTCTTTGGAAAAAAAAATATTTTTTTAGTTACTTTGGAAAAAAAAATATTTTTTTAGTTACTTTGGAAAAAAAAATATTTTTTTAGTTACTTTGGAAAAAAAAATATTTTTTTAGTTTCTTTGGAAAAAAAATTATTTTTTTAGTTACTTTGGAAAAAAAATTATTTTTTTAGTTACTTTGGAAAAAAAAATATTTTTTTAGTTACTTTGGAAAAAAAAATATTTTTTTAGTTACTTTGGAAAAAAAATATTTTTTTAGTTACTTTGGAAAAAAAAATATTTTTTTAGTTACTTTGGAAAAAAAAATATTTTTTTAGTTACTTTGGAAAAAAAAATATTTTTTTAGTTACTTTGGAAAAAAAATTATTTTTTTAGTTACTTTGGAAAAAAAAATATTTTTTTAGTTACTTTGGGAAAAAAAATATTTTTTTAGTTACTTTGGAAAAAAAAATATTTTTTTAGTTACTTTGGAAAAAAAAATTTTTTTTTAGTTACTTTGGAAAAAAAAATATTTTTTTAGTTACTTTGGAAAAAAAAATATTTTTTTAGTTACTTTGGAAAAAAAATTATTTTTTTAGTTACTTTGGAAAAAAAAATATTTTTTTAGTTACTTTGGAAAAAAATATATTTTTTTAGTTACTTTGGAAAAAAAAAATTTTTTTAGTTACTTTGGAAAAAAAAAATTTTTGTTAGTTACTTTGGAAAAAAAATTATTTTTTTAGTTACTTTGGAAAAAAAAATATTTTTTTAGTTACTTTGGAAAAAAAATTATTTTTTTAGTTACTTTGGAAAAAAAAATATTTTTTTAGTTACTTTGGAAAAAAAAAATTTTTTTTAGTTACTTTGGAAAAAAAAATATTTTTTTAGTTACTTTGGAAAAAAAAAAATTTTTTTAGTTACTTTGGAAAAAAAATTTTTTTTTTAGTTTCTTTGGAAAAAAAAATATTTTTTTAGTTACTTTGGAAAAAAATATATTTTTTTAGTTACTTTGGAAAAAAAAATATATTTTTAGTTACTTTGGAAAAAAAAAATGTTTTAGTTACTTTGGAAAAAAAAATATTTTTTTAGTTTCTTTGGAAAAAAAAAAAAAATTTTAGTTACTTTGGAAAAAAATATTTTTTTTTAGTTTCTTTGGAAAAAAAAAATTTTTTTTAGTTACTTTGGAAAAAAAAATATTTTTTTAGTTACTTTGGAAAAAAAATATTTTTTTAGTTACTTTGGAAAAAAAATTATTTTTTTAGTTACTTTGGAAAAAAAAATATTTTTTTAGTTACTTTGGAAAAAAAATTATTTTTTTAGTTACTTTGGAAAAAAAAATATTTTTTTAGTTACTTTGGAAAAAAAATTATTTTTTTAGTTACTTTGGGAAAAAAAATATTTTTTTAGTTACTTTGGAAAAAAAAATATTTTTTTAGTTACTTTGGAAAAAAAAATATTTTTTTAGTTACTTTGGAAAAAAAAAAATTTTTTTAGTTACTTTGGAAAAAAAAAAATTTTTTTAGTTACTTTGGAAAAAAAAAAAATTTTTTAGTTACTTTGGAAAAAAAATTTTTTTTTTAGTTTCTTTGGAAAAAAAAATATTTTTTTAGTTACTTTGGAAAAAAATATATTTTTTTAGTTACTTTGGAAAAAAAAATATTTTTTTAGTTACTTTGGAAAAAAAAAATGTTTTAGTTACTTTGGAAAAAAAATATTTTTTTAGTTTCTTTGGAAAAAAAAAAAAATTTTAGTTACTTTGGAAAAAAATATTTTTTTTTAGTTTCTTTGGAAAAAAAAAATTTTTTTTAGTTACTTTGGAAAAAAAATTTTTTTTTTAGTTACTTTGGAAAAAAAATATTTTTTTAGTTACTTTGGAAAAAAAAATATTTTTTTAGTTACTTTGGAAAAAAAATATTTTTTTAGTTACTTTGGAAAAAAAATTATTTTTTTAGTTACTTTGGAAAAAAAAATATTTTTTTAGTTACTTTGGAAAAAAAATTATTTTTTTAGTTACTTTGGAAAAAAAAATATTTTTTTAGTTACTTTGGAAAAAAAAATATTTTTTTAGTTACTTTGGAAAAAAAAATATTTTTTTAGTTACTTTGGGAAAAAAAATATTTTTTTAGTTACTTTGGAAAAAAAAATATTTTTTTAGTTACTTTGGAAAAAAAAATATTTTTTTAGTTACTTTGGAAAAAAAAATATTTTTTTAGTTACTTTGGAAAAAAAAATATTTTTTTAGTTACTTTGGAAAAAAAAATATTTTTTTAGTTACTTTGGAAAAAAAAATATTTTTTTAGTTACTTTGGAAAAAAAAAAAGTTTTTAGTTACTTTGGAAAAAAAATTTTTTTTTTAGTTTCTTTGGAAAAAAAAATATTTTTTTAGTTACTTTGGAAAAAAATATATTTTTTTAGTTACTTTGGAAAAAAAAATATTTTTTTAGTTACTTTGGAAAAAAAAAAATGGTTTAGTTACTTTGGAAAAAAAAATATTTTTTTAGTTTCTTTGGAAAAAAAAAAAAATTTTAGTTACTTTGGAAAAAAATATTTTTTTTTAGTTTCTTTGGAAAAAAAAAAATTTTTTTAGTTACTTTGGAAAAAAAAATATTTTTTTAGTTACTTTGGAAAAAAAATATTTTTTTAGTTACTTTGGAAAAAAAATTATTTTTTTAGTTACTTTGGAAAAAAAAATATTTTTTTAGTTACTTTGGAAAAAAAATTATTTTTTTAGTTACTTTGGAAAAAAAATTATTTTTTTAGTTACTTTGGAAAAAAAATTATTTTTTTAGTTACTTTGGAAAAAAAAATATTTTTTTAGTTACTTTGGAAAAAAAAATATTTTTTTAGTTACTTTGGAAAAAAAAATATTTTTTTAGTTACTTTGGAAAAAAAAAAAATTTTTTAGTTACTTTGGAAAAAAAAATATTTTTTTAGTTACTTTGGAAAAAAAAAAAATTTTAGTTACTTTGGAAAAAAAAAATTTTTTTTAGTTTCTTTGGAAAAAAAAATATTTTTTTAGTTACTTTGGAAAAAAATATATTTTTTTAGTTACTTTGGAAAAAAAAAAATTTTTTTAGTTACTTTGGAAAAAAAAAATGTTTTAGTTACTTTGGAAAAAAAAATATTTTTTTAGTTTCTTTGGAAAAAAAAAAAAAATTTTAGTTACTTTGGAAAAAAATATTTTTTTTTAGTTTCTTTGGAAAAAAAAATTTTTTTTTAGTTACTTTGGAAAAAAAAATATTTTTTTAGTTACTTTGGAAAAAAAATATTTTTTTAGTTACTTTGGAAAAAAAATTATTTTTTTAGTTACTTTGGAAAAAAAAATATTTTTTTAGTTACTTTGGAAAAAAAATTATTTTTTTAGTTACTTTGGAAAAAAAAATATTTTTTTAGTTACTTTGGAAAAAAAATTATTTTTTTAGTTACTTTGGAAAAAAAAATATTTTTTTAGTTACTTTGGAAAAAAAAATATTTTTTTAGTTACTTTGGAAAAAAAAATATTTTTTTAGTTACTTTGGAAAAAAAAATATTTTTTTAGTTACTTTGGAAAAAAAAATATTTTTTTAGTTACTTTGGAAAAAAAAATATTTTTTTAGTTACTTTGGAAAAAAAAATATTTTTTTAGTTACTTTGGAAAAAAAATATTTTTTTAGTTACTTTGGAAAAAAAAATATTTTTTTAGTTACTTTGGAAAAAAAAATATTTTTTTAGTTACTTTGGAAAAAAAATATTTTTTTAGTTACTTTGGAAAAAAAAATATTTTTTTAGTTACTTTGGAAAAAAAATTATTTTTTTAGTTACTTTGGAAAAAAAAATATATTTTTAGTTACTTTGGAAAAAAATATATTTTTTTAGTTACTTTGGAAAAAAAATTTTTTTTTAGTTACTTTGGAAAAAAAAAATTTTTTTTAGTTACTTTGGAAAAAAAAATATTTTTTTAGTTACTTTGGAAAAAAAAATATTTTTTTAGTTACTTTGGAAAAAAAATTATTTTTTTAGTTACTTTGGAAAAAAAAATATTTTTTTAGTTACTTTGGAAAAAAAAATATTTTTTTAGTTACTTTGGAAAAAAAAATATTTTTTTAGTTACTTTGGGAAAAAAAATATTTTTTTAGTTACTTTGGAAAAAAATATATTTTTTTAGTTACTTTGGAAAAAAAAAATTTTTTTAGTTACTTTGGAAAAAAAATTATTTTTTTAGTTACTTTGGAAAAAAAAATATTTTTTTAGTTACTTTGGAAAAAAAATTATTTTTTTAGTTACTTTGGAAAAAAAATTATTTTTTTAGTTACTTTGGAAAAAAAAATATTTTTTTAGTTACTTTGGAAAAAAAATTATTTTTTTAGTTACTTTGGAAAAAAAAATATTTTTTTAGTTACTTTGGAAAAAAAAATATTTTTTTAGTTACTTTGGAAAAAAAAAATTTTTTAGTTACTTTGGAAAAAAAAATATTTTTTTAGTTACTTTGGAAAAAAAATTATTTTTTTAGTTACTTTGGAAAAAAAATATTTTTTTAGTTACTTTGGAAAAAAAAATATTTTTTTAGTTACTTTGGAAAAAAAAATATTTTTTTACTTACTTTGGAAAAAAAAAAATTTTTTTAGTTTCTTTGGAAAAAAAAAAATTTTTTTAGTTACTTTGGAAAAAAAAATATTTTTTTAGTTTCTTTGGAAAAAAAATTATTTTTTTAGTTACTTTGGAAAAAAAAATATTTTTTTAGTTACTTTGGAAAAAAAAATATTTTTTTAGTTTCTTTGGAAAAAAAAATATTTTTTTAGTTACTTTGGAAAAAAAAAATTTTTTTAGTTACTTTGGAAAAAAAAATTTTTTTTAGTTACTTTGGAAAAAAAAAATTTTTTTAGTTACTTTGGAAAAAAAAAATTTTTTTAGTTACTTTGGAAATTTTTTTATTTTTTTAGTTACTTTGGAAAAAAAAATATTTTTTTAGTTTCTTTGGGAAAAAAAATATTTTTTTAGTTACTTTGGAAAAAAAATTTTTTTTTAGTTACTTTGGAAAAAAAAAATTGTTTTAGTTACTTTGGAAAAAAAAATATTTTTTTAGTTTCTTTGGAAAAAAATATTTTTTTTTAGTTACTTTGGAAAAAAATATATATTTTTAGTTACTTTGGAAAAAAAAATATTTTTTTAGGTACTTTGGAAAAAAAAATATTTTTTTAGTTACTTTGGAAAAAAAATATTTTTTAGTTACTTTGGAAAAAAAAATATTTTTTTAGTTACTTTGGAAAAAAAAATATTTTTTTAGTTACTTTGGAAAAAAAATAAAAATTTTTAGTTACTTTGGAAAAAAAAATATTTTTTTAGTTACTTTGGAAAAAAAATTATTTTTTTAGTTACTTTGGAAATTTTTTTTTTTTTTTAGTTTCTTTGGAAAAAAAAAAATTTTTAGTTACTTTGGAAAAAAATATTTTTTTTTAGTTTCTTTGGAAAAAAAAATATTTTTTTAGTTACTTTGGAAAAAATAATATTTTTTTAGTTTCTTTGGAAAAAAAAATATTTTTTTAGTTACTTTGGAAAAAAAAATATTTTTTTAGTTACTTTGGAAAAAAAAAAAAAAATTTTAGTTACTTTGGAAAAAAAATTATTTTTTTAGTTACTTTGGAAAAAAAAAATATTTTTTTAGTTACTTTGGAAAAAAAAATATTTTTTTAGTTACTTTGGAAAAAAAAATATTTTTTTAGTTACTTTGGGAAAAAAAATATTTTTTTAGTTACTTTGGAAAAAAAAAAAATGTTTAGTTACTTTGGAAAAAAAAATTTTTTTTTAGTTTCTTTGGAAAAAAATTTTTTTTTTTAGTTACTTTGGAAAAAAAAAATTTTTTTTAGTTTCTTTGGAAAAAAAAAATTTTTTTAGTTACTTTGGAAAAAAAAATATTTTTTTAGTTACTTTGGAAAAAAAAATATTTTTTTAGTTACTTTGGAAAAAAAAATATTTTTTTAGTTACTTTGGAAAAAAAATATTTTTTTAGTTACTTTGGAAAAAAAATATTTTTTTAGTTACTTTGGAAAAAAAAATATTTTTTTAGTTACTTTGGAAAAAAAAATATTTTTTTAGTTACTTTGGAAAAAAAAATATTTTTTTAGTTACTTTGGAAAAAAAAATATTTTTTTAGTTACTTTGGAAAAAAAAATATTTTTTTAGTTACTTTGGAAAAAAAAATTTTTTTTTAGTTACTTTGGAAAAAAAATATTTTTTTAGTTACTTTGGAAAAAAAATATTTTTTTAGTTACTTTGGAAAAAAAAATATTTTTTTAGTTACTTTGGAAAAAAAAAAAATTTTTTTAGTTACTTTGGAAAAAAAAATATTTTTTTAGTTACTTTGGAAAAAAAAATATTTTTTTAGTTACTTTGGGAAAAAAAATATTTTTTTAGTTACTTTGGAAAAAAAAATATTTTTTTAGTTACTTTGGAAAAAAAAATATTTTTTTAGTTACTTTGGGAAAAAAAATATTTTTTTAGTTACTTTGGAAAAAAAAATATTTTTTTAGTTACTTTGGAAAAAAAAATATTTTTTTAGTTACTTTGGAAAAAAAAATATTTTTTTAGTTACTTTGGAAAAAAAAATATTTTTTTAGTTACTTTGGAAAAAAAAATATTTTTTTAGTTACTTTGGAAAAAAAAATATTTTTTAGTTACTTTGGAAAAAAAAATATTTTTTTAGTTTCTTTGGAAAAAAAAAATAATTTTTTAGTTACTTTGGAAAAAAAAATATTTTTTTAGTTTCTTTGGAAAAAAAATTATTTTTTTAGTTACTTTGGAAAAAAAAATATTTTTTTAGTTACTTTGGAAAAAAAAATATTTTTTTAGTTACTTTGGAAAAAAAAATATTTTTTTAGTTTCTTTGGAAAAAAAAATATTTTTTTAGTTACTTTGGAAAAAAAATTATTTTTTTAGTTACTTTGGAAAAAAAATTATTTTTTTAGTTACTTTGGAAAAAAAAATATTTTTTTAGTTACTTTGGAAAAAAAATATTTTTTTAGTTACTTTGGAAAAAAAAATATTTTTTTAGTTACTTTGGAAAAAAAAATATTTTTTTAGTTACTTTGGAAAAAAAAATATTTTTTTAGTTACTTTGGAAAAAAAATTATTTTTTTAGTTACTTTGGAAAAAAAAATATTTTTTTAGTTACTTTGGGAAAAAAAATATTTTTTTAGTTACTTTGGAAAAAAAAATATTTTTTTAGTTACTTTGGAAAAAAAAATATTTTTTTAGTTACTTTGGAAAAAAAAATTTTTTTTAGTTACTTTGGAAAAAAAAATATTTTTTTAGTTACTTTGGAAAAAAAATTATTTTTTTAGTTACTTTGGAAAAAAAATATTTTTTTAGTTACTTTGGAAAAAAATATATTTTTTTAGTTACTTTGGAAAAAAAAATTTTTTTTAGTTACTTTGGAAAAAAAAAATTTTTGTTAGTTACTTTGGAAAAAAAATTATTTTTTTAGTTACTTTGGAAAAAAAAATATTTTTTTAGTTACTTTGGAAAAAAAAATATTTTTTTAGTTACTTTGGAAAAAAAATTATTTTTTTAGTTACTTTGGAAAAAAAAATATTTTTTTAGTTACTTTGGAAAAAAAAATATTTTTTTAGTTACTTTGGAAAAAAAAATATTTTTTTAGTTACTTTGGAAAAAAAAAAATTTTTTAGTTACTTTGGAAAAAAAAAAAAAATTTTAGTTACTTTGGAAAAAATTTTTTTTTTTTAGTTTCTTTGGAAAAAAAATATTTTTTTAGTTACTTTGGAAAAAAAAATATTTTTTTAGTTACTTTGGAAAAAAAAATATTTTTTTAGTTACTTTGGAAAAAAAATATTTTTTTAGTTACTTTGGAAAAAAAAAATTTTTTTTAGTTACTTTGGAAAAAAAAAAAAAAATTTTGTTACTTTGGAAAAAAAAATTTTTTTTTAGTTTCTTTGGAAAAAAAATATTTTTTTAGTTACTTTGGAAAAAAATATATTTTTTTAGTTACTTTGGAAAAAAAAATATTTTTTTAGTTACTTTGGAAAAAAAAATGTTTTAGTTACTTTGGAAAAAAAAATATTTTTTTAGTTTCTTTGGAAAAAAAAAAAAATTTTAGTTACTTTGGAAAAAAATATTTTTTTTTAGTTTCTTTGGAAAAAAAAAATTTTTTTTAGTTACTTTGGAAAAAAAAATATTTTTTTAGTTACTTTGGAAAAAAAATATTTTTTTAGTTACTTTGGAAAAAAAATTATTTTTTTAGTTACTTTGGAAAAAAAAATATTTTTTTAGTTACTTTGGAAAAAAAATTATTTTTTTAGTTACTTTGGAAAAAAAAATATTTTTTTAGTTACTTTGGAAAAAAAATTATTTTTTTAGTTACTTTGGAAAAAAAAATATTTTTTTAGTTACTTTGGAAAAAAAAATATTTTTTTAGTTACTTTGGAAAAAAAAATATTTTTTTAGTTACTTTGGAAAAAAAAATATTTTTTTAGTTACTTTGGAAAAAAAAATATTTTTTTAGTTACTTTGGAAAAAAAATATTTTTTTAGTTACTTTGGAAAAAAAAAATTTTTTTAGTTACTTTGGAAAAAAAAATATTTTTTTAGTTACTTTGGAAAAAAAAAAAAAATTTTTAGTTACTTTGGAAAAAAAAATATTTTTTTAGTTACTTTGGAAAAAAAAATATTTTTTTAGTTACTTTGGGAAAAAAAATATTTTTTTAGTTACTTTGGAAAAAAAAATATTTTTTTAGTTACTTTGGAAAAAAAAATATTTTTTTAGTTACTTTGGAAAAAAAAATATTTTTTTAGTTACTTTGGAAAAAAAAATATTTTTTTAGTTACTTTGGAAAAAAAAATATTTTTTTAGTTACTTTGGAAAAAAAAATATTTTTTAGTTACTTTGGAAAAAAAAATATTTTTTTAGTTTCTTTGGAAAAAAATAATAATTTTTTAGTTACTTTGGAAAAAAAAATATTTTTTTAGTTTCTTTGGAAAAAAAAATATTTTTTTAGTTACTTTGGAAAAAAAAATATTTTTTTAGTTACTTTGGAAAAAAAAATATTTTTTTAGTTACTTTGGAAAAAAAAATATTTTTTTAGTTTCTTTGGAAAAAAAATTATTTTTTTAGTTACTTTGGAAAAAAAATTATTTTTTTAGTTACTTTGGAAAAAAAAATATTTTTTTAGTTACTTTGGAAAAAAAAATATTTTTTTAGTTACTTTGGAAAAAAAATATTTTTTTAGTTACTTTGGAAAAAAAAATATTTTTTTAGTTACTTTGGAAAAAAAAATATTTTTTTAGTTACTTTGGAAAAAAAAATATTTTTTTAGTTACTTTGGAAAAAAAATTATTTTTTTAGTTACTTTGGAAAAAAAAATATTTTTTTAGTTACTTTGGGAAAAAAAATATTTTTTTAGTTACTTTGGAAAAAAAAATATTTTTTTAGTTACTTTGGAAAAAAAAAATTTTTTTTAGTTACTTTGGAAAAAAAAATATTTTTTTAGTTACTTTGGAAAAAAAAATATTTTTTTAGTTACTTTGGAAAAAAAATTATTTTTTTAGTTACTTTGGAAAAAAAAATATTTTTTTAGTTACTTTGGAAAAAAATATATTTTTTTAGTTACTTTGGAAAAAAAAAATTTTTTTAGTTACTTTGGAAAAAAAAAATTTTTGTTAGTTACTTTGGAAAAAAAATTATTTTTTTAGTTACTTTGGAAAAAAAAATATTTTTTTAGTTACTTTGGAAAAAAAATTATTTTTTTAGTTACTTTGGAAAAAAAAATATTTTTTTAGTTACTTTGGAAAAAAAAATTTTTTTTTAGTTACTTTGGAAAAAAAAATATTTTTTTAGTTACTTTGGAAAAAAAAAAATTTTTTTAGTTACTTTGGAAAAAAATTTTTTTTTTTAGTTTCTTTGGAAAAAAAAATATTTTTTTAGTTACTTTGGAAAAAAATATATTTTTTTAGTTACTTTGGAAAAAAAAATATATTTTTAGTTACTTTGGAAAAAAAAAAATGTTTTAGTTACTTTGGAAAAAAAAATATTTTTTTAGTTTCTTTGGAAAAAAAAAAAAATTTTTAGTTACTTTGGAAAAAAATATTTTTTTTTAGTTTCTTTGGAAAAAAAAATTTTTTTTAGTTACTTTGGAAAAAAAAATATTTTTTTAGTTACTTTGGAAAAAAAATATTTTTTTAGTTACTTTGGAAAAAAAATTATTTTTTTAGTTACTTTGGAAAAAAAAATATTTTTTTAGTTACTTTGGAAAAAAAATTATTTTTTTAGTTACTTTGGAAAAAAAAATATTTTTTTAGTTACTTTGGAAAAAAAATTATTTTTTTAGTTACTTTGGAAAAAAAAATATTTTTTTAGTTACTTTGGAAAAAAAAATATTTTTTTAGTTACTTTGGAAAAAAAAATATTTTTTTAGTTACTTTGGAAAAAAAAAAATTTTTTTAGTTACTTTGGAAAAAAAAAAATTTTTTTAGTTACTTTGGAAAAAAAAAAAATTTTTTAGTTACTTTGGAAAAAAAATTTTTTTTTTAGTTTCTTTGGAAAAAAAAATATTTTTTTAGTTACTTTGGAAAAAAATATATTTTTTTAGTTACTTTGGAAAAAAAAATATTTTTTTAGTTACTTTGGAAAAAAAAAATGTTTTAGTTACTTTGGAAAAAAAATATTTTTTTAGTTTCTTTGGAAAAAAAAAAAAATTTTAGTTACTTTGGAAAAAAATATTTTTTTTTAGTTTCTTTGGAAAAAAAAAATTTTTTTTAGTTACTTTGGAAAAAAAATTTTTTTTTTAGTTACTTTGGAAAAAAAATATTTTTTTAGTTACTTTGGAAAAAAAAATATTTTTTTAGTTACTTTGGAAAAAAAATATTTTTTTAGTTACTTTGGAAAAAAAATTATTTTTTTAGTTACTTTGGAAAAAAAAATATTTTTTTAGTTACTTTGGAAAAAAAATTATTTTTTTAGTTACTTTGGAAAAAAAAATATTTTTTTAGTTACTTTGGAAAAAAAAATATTTTTTTAGTTACTTTGGAAAAAAAAATATTTTTTTAGTTACTTTGGGAAAAAAAATATTTTTTTAGTTACTTTGGAAAAAAAAATATTTTTTTAGTTACTTTGGAAAAAAAAATATTTTTTTAGTTACTTTGGAAAAAAAAATATTTTTTTAGTTACTTTGGAAAAAAAAATATTTTTTTAGTTACTTTGGAAAAAAAATTATTTTTTTAGTTACTTTGGAAAAAAAAATATTTTTTTAGTTACTTTGGAAAAAAAAAAAGTTTTTAGTTACTTTGGAAAAAAAAATTTTTTTTTAGTTTCTTTGGAAAAAAAAATATTTTTTTAGTTACTTTGGAAAAAAATATATTTTTTTAGTTACTTTGGAAAAAAAAATATTTTTTTAGTTACTTTGGAAAAAAAAAATGGTTTAGTTACTTTGGAAAAAAAAATATTTTTTTAGTTTCTTTGGAAAAAAAAAAAAATTTTAGTTACTTTGGAAAAAAATATTTTTTTTTAGTTTCTTTGGAAAAAAAAAATTTTTTTTAGTTACTTTGGAAAAAAAAATATTTTTTTAGTTACTTTGGAAAAAAAATATTTTTTTAGTTACTTTGGAAAAAAAATATTTTTTTAGTTACTTTGGAAAAAAAAATATTTTTTTAGTTACTTTGGAAAAAAAAATATTTTTTTACTTACTTTGGAAAAAAAAAATTTTTTTTAGTTTCTTTGGAAAAAAAAAAATTTTTTAGTTACTTTGGAAAAAAAAATATTTTTTTAGTTTCTTTGGAAAAAAAATTATTTTTTTAGTTACTTTGGAAAAAAAAATATTTTTTTAGTTACTTTGGAAAAAAAAATATTTTTTTAGTTTCTTTGGAAAAAAAAATATTTTTTTAGTTACTTTGGAAAAAAAAATATTTTTTTAGTTACTTTGGAAAAAAAAATATTTTTTTAGTTACTTTGGAAAAAAAAATATTTTTTTAGTTACTTTGGAAAAAAAAATATTTTTTTAGTTACTTTGGAAAAAAAAATATTTTTTTAGTTACTTTGGAAAAAAAATATTTTTTTAGTTACTTTGGAAAAAAAAATATTTTTTTAGTTACTTTGGAAAAAAAAATATTTTTTTAGTTACTTTGGAAAAAAAATATTTTTTTAGTTACTTTGGAAAAAAAAATATTTTTTTAGTTACTTTGGAAAAAAAATTATTTTTTTAGTTACTTTGGAAAAAAAAATATATTTTTAGTTACTTTGGAAAAAAATATATTTTTTTAGTTACTTTGGAAAAAAAAATTTTTTTTAGTTACTTTGGAAAAAAAAAATTTTTTTTAGTTACTTTGGAAAAAAAAATATTTTTTTAGTTACTTTGGAAAAAAAAATATTTTTTTAGTTACTTTGGAAAAAAAATATTTTTTTAGTTACTTTGGAAAAAAAAATATTTTTTTAGTTACTTTGGAAAAAAAATTATTTTTTTAGTTACTTTGGAAAAAAAAATATATTTTTAGTTACTTTGGAAAAAAATATATTTTTTTAGTTACTTTGGAAAAATTTTTTTTTTTTAGTTACTTTGGAAAAAAAAAATTTTTTTTAGTTACTTTGGAAAAAAAAATATTTTTTTAGTTACTTTGGAAAAAAAAATATTTTTTTAGTTACTTTGGAAAAAAAATTATTTTTTTAGTTACTTTGGAAAAAAAAATATTTTTTTAGTTACTTTGGAAAAAAAAATATTTTTTTAGTTACTTTGGAAAAAAAAATATTTTTTTAGTTACTTTGGGAAAAAAAATATTTTTTTAGTTACTTTGGAAAAAAATATATTTTTTTAGTTACTTTGGAAAAAAAAAAATTTTTTTAGTTACTTTGGAAAAAAAATTATTTTTTTAGTTACTTTGGAAAAAAAAATATTTTTTTAGTTACTTTGGAAAAAAAATTATTTTTTTAGTTACTTTGGAAAAAAAATTATTTTTTTAGTTACTTTGGAAAAAAAAATATTTTTTTAGTTACTTTGGAAAAAAAATTATTTTTTTAGTTACTTTGGAAAAAAATATATTTTTTTAGTTACTTTGGAAAAAAAAATATTTTTTTAGTTACTTTGGAAAAAAAAAATTTTTTAGTTACTTTGGAAAAAAAAATATTTTTTTAGTTACTTTGGAAAAAAAATTATTTTTTTAGTTACTTTGGAAAAAAAATATTTTTTTAGTTACTTTGGAAAAAAAAATATTTTTTTAGTTACTTTGGAAAAAAAAATATTTTTTTACTTACTTTGGAAAAAAAAAAAATTTTTTAGTTTCTTTGGAAAAAAAAAAATTTTTTTAGTTACTTTGGAAAAAAAAATATTTTTTTAGTTTCTTTGGAAAAAAAATTATTTTTTTAGTTACTTTGGAAAAAAAAATATTTTTTTAGTTACTTTGGAAAAAAAAATATTTTTTTAGTTTCTTTGGAAAAAAAAATATTTTTTTAGTTACTTTGGAAAAAAAAAATTTTTTTAGTTACTTTGGAAAAAAAAATTTTTTTTAGTTACTTTGGAAAAAAAAAATTTTTTTAGTTACTTTGGAAAAAAAAAATTTTTTTAGTTACTTTGGAAATTTTTTTATTTTTTTAGTTACTTTGGAAAAAAAAATATTTTTTTAGTTTCTTTGGGAAAAAAAATATTTTTTTAGTTACTTTGGAAAAAAAATTTTTTTTTAGTTACTTTGGAAAAAAAAAATTGTTTTAGTTACTTTGGAAAAAAAAATATTTTTTTAGTTTCTTTGGAAAAAAATATATTTTTTTAGTTACTTTGGAAAAAAATATATTTTTTTAGTTACTTTGGAAAAAAAAATATTTTTTTAGGTACTTTGGAAAAAAAAATATTTTTTTAGTTACTTTGGAAAAAAAATATTTTTTAGTTACTTTGGAAAAAAAAATATTTTTTTAGTTACTTTGGAAAAAAAAATATTTTTTTAGTTACTTTGGAAAAAAAATAAAAATTTTTAGTTACTTTGGAAAAAAAAATATTTTTTTAGTTACTTTGGAAAAAAAATTATTTTTTTAGTTACTTTGGAAATTTTTTTTTTTTTTTAGTTTCTTTGGAAAAAAAAAAATTTTTAGTTACTTTGGAAAAAAATATTTTTTTTTAGTTTCTTTGGAAAAAAAAATATTTTTTTAGTTACTTTGGAAAAAATAATATTTTTTTAGTTTCTTTGGAAAAAAAAATATTTTTTTAGTTACTTTGGAAAAAAAAATATTTTTTTAGTTACTTTGGAAAAAAAAAAAAAAATTTTAGTTACTTTGGAAAAAAAATTATTTTTTTAGTTACTTTGGAAAAAAAAAATATTTTTTTAGTTACTTTGGAAAAAAAAATATTTTTTTAGTTACTTTGGAAAAAAAAATATTTTTTTAGTTACTTTGGGAAAAAAAATATTTTTTTAGTTACTTTGGAAAAAAAAAAAATGTTTAGTTACTTTGGAAAAAAAAATTTTTTTTTAGTTTCTTTGGAAAAAATTTTTTTTTTTTAGTTACTTTGGAAAAAAAAAATTTTTTTTAGTTTCTTTGGAAAAAAAAAATTTTTTTAGTTACTTTGGAAAAAAAAATATTTTTTTAGTTACTTTGGAAAAAAAATATTTTTTTAGTTACTTTGGAAAAAAAAATATTTTTTTAGTTACTTTGGAAAAAAAATATTTTTTTAGTTACTTTGGAAAAAAAATATTTTTTTAGTTACTTTGGAAAAAAAAATATTTTTTTAGTTACTTTGGAAAAAAAAATATTTTTTTAGTTACTTTGGAAAAAAAAATATTTTTTTAGTTACTTTGGAAAAAAAAATATTTTTTTAGTTACTTTGGAAAAAAAAATATTTTTTTAGTTACTTTGGAAAAAAAAATTTTTTTTTAGTTACTTTGGAAAAAAAATATTTTTTTAGTTACTTTGGAAAAAAAATATTTTTTTAGTTACTTTGGAAAAAAAAATATTTTTTTAGTTACTTTGGAAAAAAAAAAAATTTTTTTAGTTACTTTGGAAAAAAAAATATTTTTTTAGTTACTTTGGAAAAAAAAATATTTTTTTAGTTACTTTGGGAAAAAAAATATTTTTTTAGTTACTTTGGAAAAAAAAATATTTTTTTAGTTACTTTGGAAAAAAAAATATTTTTTTAGTTACTTTGGGAAAAAAAATATTTTTTTAGTTACTTTGGAAAAAAAAATATTTTTTTAGTTACTTTGGAAAAAAAAATATTTTTTTAGTTACTTTGGAAAAAAAAATATTTTTTTAGTTACTTTGGAAAAAAAAATATTTTTTTAGTTACTTTGGAAAAAAAAATATTTTTTTAGTTACTTTGGAAAAAAAAATATTTTTTAGTTACTTTGGAAAAAAAAATATTTTTTTAGTTTCTTTGGAAAAAAAAAATAATTTTTTAGTTACTTTGGAAAAAAAAATATTTTTTTAGTTTCTTTGGAAAAAAAATTATTTTTTTAGTTACTTTGGAAAAAAAAATATTTTTTTAGTTACTTTGGAAAAAAAAATATTTTTTTAGTTACTTTGGAAAAAAAAATATTTTTTTAGTTTCTTTGGAAAAAAAAATATTTTTTTAGTTACTTTGGAAAAAAATTATTTTTTTAGTTACTTTGGAAAAAAAATTATTTTTTTAGTTACTTTGGAAAAAAAAATATTTTTTTAGTTACTTTGGAAAAAAAATATTTTTTTAGTTACTTTGAAAAAAAAATATTTTTTTAGTTACTTTGGAAAAAAAAATATTTTTTTAGTTACTTTGGAAAAAAAAATATTTTTTTAGTTACTTTGGAAAAAAAATTATTTTTTTAGTTACTTTGGAAAAAAAAATATTTTTTTAGTTACTTTGGGAAAAAAAATATTTTTTAGTTACTTTGAAAAAAAAATATTTTTTTAGTTACTTTGGAAAAAAAATATTTTTTTAGTTACTTTGGAAAAAAAAATTTTTTTTAGTTACTTTGGAAAAAAAAATATTTTTTTAGTTACTTTGGAAAAAAAATTATTTTTTTAGTTACTTTGGAAAAAAAATATTTTTTTAGTTACTTTGGAAAAAAATATATTTTTTTAGTTACTTTGGAAAAAAAAATTTTTTTTAGTTACTTTGGAAAAAAATTTTTTTTGTTAGTTACTTTGGAAAAAAAATTATTTTTTTAGTTACTTTGGAAAAAAAAATATTTTTTTAGTTACTTTGGAAAAAAAAATATTTTTTTAGTTACTTTGGAAAAAAAATTATTTTTTAGTTACTTTGGAAAAAAAAATATTTTTTAGTTACTTTGGAAAAAAAAATATTTTTTTAGTTACTTTGGAAAAAAAAATATTTTTTTAGTTACTTTGGAAAAAAAAAAAATTTTTTAGTTACTTTGGAAAAAAAAAAAAAATTTTAGTTACTTTGAAAAAAATTTTTTTTTTAGTTTCTTTGGAAAAAAAATATTTTTTTAGTTACTTTGGAAAAAAAAATATTTTTTTAGTTACTTTGGAAAAAAAAATATTTTTTTAGTTACTTTGGAAAAAAAATATTTTTTTAGTTACTTTGGAAAAAAAAAATTTTTTTTAGTTACTTTGGAAAAAAAAAAAAAATTTTGTTACTTTGAAAAAAAATTTTTTTTTAGTTTCTTTGGAAAAAAAATATTTTTTTAGTTACTTTGGAAAAAATATATTTTTTTAGTTACTTTGGAAAAAAAAATATTTTTTTAGTTACTTTGGAAAAAAAAATGTTTTAGTTACTTTGGAAAAAAAAATATTTTTTTAGTTTCTTTGGAAAAAAAAAAAATTTTAGTTACTTTGGAAAAAAATATTTTTTTTTAGTTTCTTTGGAAAAAAAAAATTTTTTTAGTTACTTTGGAAAAAAAAATATTTTTTTAGTTACTTTGGAAAAAAAATATTTTTTTAGTTACTTTGGAAAAAAAATTATTTTTTTAGTTACTTTGGAAAAAAAAATATTTTTTTAGTTACTTTGGAAAAAAAATTATTTTTTTAGTTACTTTGGAAAAAAAAATATTTTTTTAGTTACTTTGGAAAAAAAATTATTTTTTTAGTTACTTTGGAAAAAAAAATTTTGGAAAAAAAAATATTTTTTTAGTTACTTTGGAAAAAAAAATATTTTTTTAGTTACTTTGGAAAAAAAAATATTTTTTTAGTTACTTTGGAAAAAAAAATATTTTTTTAGTTACTTTGGAAAAAAAAATATTTTTTTAGTTACTTTGGAAAAAAAATATTTTTTTAGTTACTTTGGAAAAAAATAATTTTTTTAGTTACTTTGGAAAAAAAAATATTTTTTTAGTTACTTTGGAAAAAAAAAAAAATTTTTTAGTTACTTTGGAAAAAAAAATATTTTTTTAGTTACTTTGGAAAAAAAAATATTTTTTTAGTTACTTTGGGAAAAAAAATATTTTTTTAGTTACTTTGGAAAAAAAAATATTTTTTTAGTTACTTTGGAAAAAAAAATATTTTTTTAGTTACTTTGGAAAAAAAAATATTTTTTTAGTTACTTTGGAAAAAAAAATATTTTTTTAGTTACTTTGGAAAAAAAAATATTTTTTTAGTTACTTTGGAAAAAAAAATATTTTTTAGTTACTTTGGAAAAAAAAATATTTTTTTAGTTTCTTTGGAAAAAAATAATAATTTTTTAGTTACTTTGGAAAAAAAAATATTTTTTTAGTTTCTTTGGAAAAAAAAATATTTTTTTAGTTACTTTGGAAAAAAAAATATTTTTTTAGTTACTTTGGAAAAAAAAATATTTTTTTAGTTACTTTGGAAAAAAAAATATTTTTTTAGTTTCTTTGGAAAAAAAATTATTTTTTTAGTTACTTTGGAAAAAAAATTATTTTTTTAGTTACTTTGGAAAAAAAAATATTTTTTTAGTTACTTTGGAAAAAAAAATATTTTTTTAGTTACTTTGGAAAAAAAATATTTTTTTAGTTACTTTGGAAAAAAAAATATTTTTTTAGTTACTTTGGAAAAAAAAATATTTTTTTAGTTACTTTGGAAAAAAAAATATTTTTTTAGTTACTTTGGAAAAAAAATTATTTTTTTAGTTACTTTGGAAAAAAAAATATTTTTTTAGTTACTTTGGGAAAAAAAATATTTTTTTAGTTACTTTGGAAAAAAAAATATTTTTTTAGTTACTTTGGAAAAAAAAAATTTTTTTTAGTTACTTTGGAAAAAAAAATATTTTTTTAGTTACTTTGGAAAAAAAAATATTTTTTTAGTTACTTTGGAAAAAAAATTATTTTTTTAGTTACTTTGGAAAAAAAAATATTTTTTTAGTTACTTTGGAAAAAAATATATTTTTTTAGTTACTTTGGAAAAAAAAAATTTTTTTAGTTACTTTGGAAAAAAAAAATTTTTGTTAGTTACTTTGGAAAAAAAATTATTTTTTTAGTTACTTTGGAAAAAAAAATATTTTTTTAGTTACTTTGGAAAAAAAATTATTTTTTTAGTTACTTTGGAAAAAAAAATATTTTTTTAGTTACTTTGGAAAAAAAAATTTTTTTTTAGTTACTTTGGAAAAAAAAATATTTTTTTAGTTACTTTGGAAAAAAAAAAATTTTTTTAGTTACTTTGGAAAAAAAATTTTTTTTTTAGTTTCTTTGGAAAAAAAAATATTTTTTTAGTTACTTTGGAAAAAAATATATTTTTTTAGTTACTTTGGAAAAAAATATATATTTTTAGTTACTTTGGAAAAAAAAAATGTTTTAGTTACTTTGGAAAAAAAAATATTTTTTTAGTTTCTTTGGAAAAAAAAAAAAAATTTTAGTTACTTTGGAAAAAAATATTTTTTTTTAGTTTCTTTGGAAAAAAAAAATTTTTTTTAGTTACTTTGGAAAAAAAAATATTTTTTTAGTTACTTTGGAAAAAAAATATTTTTTTAGTTACTTTGGAAAAAAAATTATTTTTTTAGTTACTTTGGAAAAAAAAATATTTTTTTAGTTACTTTGGAAAAAAAATTATTTTTTTAGTTACTTTGGAAAAAAAAATATTTTTTTAGTTACTTTGGAAAAAAAATTATTTTTTTAGTTACTTTGGAAAAAAAAATATTTTTTTAGTTACTTTGGAAAAAAAAATATTTTTTTAGTTACTTTGGAAAAAAAAATATTTTTTTAGTTACTTTGGAAAAAAAAAAATTTTTTTAGTTACTTTGGAAAAAAAAAAATTTTTTTAGTTACTTTGGAAAAAAAAAAAATTTTTTAGTTACTTTGGAAAAAAAAATTTTTTTTTAGTTTCTTTGGAAAAAAAAATATTTTTTTAGTTACTTTGGAAAAAAATATATTTTTTTAGTTACTTTGGAAAAAAAAATATTTTTTTAGTTACTTTGGAAAAAAAAAATGTTTTAGTTACTTTGGAAAAAAAATATTTTTTTAGTTTCTTTGGAAAAAAAAAAAAATTTTAGTTACTTTGGAAAAAAATATTTTTTTTTAGTTTCTTTGGAAAAAAAAAATTTTTTTTAGTTACTTTGGAAAAAAAATTTTTTTTTTAGTTACTTTGGAAAAAAAATATTTTTTTAGTTACTTTGGAAAAAAAAATATTTTTTTAGTTACTTTGGAAAAAAAATATTTTTTTAGTTACTTTGGAAAAAAAATTATTTTTTTAGTTACTTTGGAAAAAAAAATATTTTTTTAGTTACTTTGGAAAAAAAATTATTTTTTTAGTTACTTTGGAAAAAAAAATATTTTTTTAGTTACTTTGGAAAAAAAAATATTTTTTTAGTTACTTTGGAAAAAAAAATATTTTTTTAGTTACTTTGGGAAAAAAAATATTTTTTTAGTTACTTTGGAAAAAAAAATATTTTTTTAGTTACTTTGGAAAAAAAAATATTTTTTTAGTTACTTTGGAAAAAAAAATATTTTTTTAGTTACTTTGGAAAAAAAAATATTTTTTTAGTTACTTTGGAAAAAAAATTATTTTTTTAGTTACTTTG
Organism: Melanostigma gelatinosum; assembly: GCF_949748355.1. NCBI lineage: Eukaryota > Metazoa > Chordata > Actinopteri > Perciformes > Zoarcidae > Melanostigma > Melanostigma gelatinosum. The sequence goes on along the minus strand of NW_027634910.1, from coordinate 42,997 downwards.
GAAAAAAAAATATTTTTTTAGTTACTTTGGAAAAAAAAAAAGTTTTTAGTTACTTTGGAAAAAAAAATTTTTTTTTAGTTTCTTTGGAAAAAAAAATATTTTTTTAGTTACTTTGGAAAAAAATATATTTTTTTAGTTACTTTGGAAAAAAAAATATTTTTTTAGTTACTTTGGAAAAAAAAAAATGGTTTAGTTACTTTGGAAAAAAAAATATTTTTTTAGTTTCTTTGGAAAAAAAAAAAAATTTTAGTTACTTTGGAAAAAAATATTTTTTTTTAGTTTCTTTGGAAAAAAAAAATTTTTTTTAGTTACTTTGGAAAAAAAAATATTTTTTTAGTTACTTTGGAAAAAAAATATTTTTTTAGTTACTTTGGAAAAAAAATATTTTTTTAGTTACTTTGGAAAAAAAAATATTTTTTTAGTTACTTTGGAAAAAAAAATATTTTTTTACTTACTTTGGAAAAAAAAAAATTTTTTTAGTTTCTTTGGAAAAAAAAAAATTTTTTTAGTTACTTTGGAAAAAAAAATATTTTTTTAGTTTCTTTGGAAAAAAAATTATTTTTTTAGTTACTTTGGAAAAAAAAATATTTTTTTAGTTACTTTGGAAAAAAAAATATTTTTTTAGTTTCTTTGGAAAAAAAAATATTTTTTTAGTTACTTTGGAAAAAAAAATATTTTTTTAGTTACTTTGGAAAAAAAAATATTTTTTTAGTTACTTTGGAAAAAAAAATATTTTTTTAGTTACTTTGGAAAAAAAAATATTTTTTTAGTTACTTTGGAAAAAAAAATATTTTTTTAGTTACTTTGGAAAAAAAATATTTTTTTAGTTACTTTGGAAAAAAAAATATTTTTTTAGTTACTTTGGAAAAAAAAATATTTTTTTAGTTACTTTGGAAAAAAAATATTTTTTTAGTTACTTTGGAAAAAAAAATATTTTTTTAGTTACTTTGGAAAAAAAATTATTTTTTTAGTTACTTTGGAAAAAAAAATATATTTTTAGTTACTTTGGAAAAAAATATATTTTTTTAGTTACTTTGGAAAAAAATTTTTTTTTTAGTTACTTTGGAAAAAAAAAATTTTTTTTAGTTACTTTGGAAAAAAAAATATTTTTTTAGTTACTTTGGAAAAAAAAATATTTTTTTAGTTACTTTGGAAAAAAAATTATTTTTTTAGTTACTTTGGAAAAAAAAATATTTTTTTAGTTACTTTGGAAAAAAAAATATTTTTTTAGTTACTTTGGAAAAAAAAATATTTTTTTAGTTACTTTGGGAAAAAAAATATTTTTTTAGTTACTTTGGAAAAAAATATATTTTTTTAGTTACTTTGGAAAAAAAAAAATTTTTTTAGTTACTTTGGAAAAAAAATTATTTTTTTAGTTACTTTGGAAAAAAAAATATTTTTTTAGTTACTTTGGAAAAAAAATTATTTTTTTAGTTACTTTGGAAAAAAAATTATTTTTTTAGTTACTTTGGAAAAAAAAATATTTTTTTAGTTACTTTGGAAAAAAAATTATTTTTTTAGTTACTTTGGAAAAAAATATATTTTTTTAGTTACTTTGGAAAAAAAAATATTTTTTTAGTTACTTTGGAAAAAAAAAATTTTTTAGTTACTTTGGAAAAAAAAATATTTTTTTAGTTACTTTGGAAAAAAAATTATTTTTTTAGTTACTTTGGAAAAAAAATATTTTTTTAGTTACTTTGGAAAAAAAAATATTTTTTTAGTTACTTTGGAAAAAAAAATATTTTTTTACTTACTTTGGAAAAAAAAAAAATTTTTTAGTTTCTTTGGAAAAAAAAATTTTTTTTAGTTACTTTGGAAAAAAAAATATTTTTTTAGTTTCTTTGGAAAAAAAATTATTTTTTTAGTTACTTTGGAAAAAAAAATATTTTTTTAGTTACTTTGGAAAAAAAAATATTTTTTTAGTTTCTTTGGAAAAAAAAATATTTTTTTAGTTACTTTGGAAAAAAAAAATTTTTTTAGTTACTTTGGAAAAAAAAATTTTTTTTAGTTACTTTGGAAAAAAAAAATTTTTTTAGTTACTTTGGAAAAAAAAAATTTTTTTAGTTACTTTGGAATTTTTTTTATTTTTTTAGTTACTTTGGAAAAAAAAATATTTTTTTAGTTTCTTTGGGAAAAAAAATATTTTTTTAGTTACTTTGGAAAAAAATTTTTTTTTTAGTTACTTTGGAAAAAAAAAATTGTTTTAGTTACTTTGGAAAAAAAAATATTTTTTTAGTTTCTTTGGAAAAAAATATATTTTTTTAGTTACTTTGGAAAAAAATATATTTTTTTAGTTACTTTGGAAAAAAAAATATTTTTTTAGGTACTTTGGAAAAAAAAATATTTTTTTAGTTACTTTGGAAAAAAAATATTTTTTAGTTACTTTGGAAAAAAAAATATTTTTTTAGTTACTTTGGAAAAAAAAATATTTTTTTAGTTACTTTGGAAAAAAAATAAAAATTTTTAGTTACTTTGGAAAAAAAAATATTTTTTTAGTTACTTTGGAAAAAAAATTATTTTTTTAGTTACTTTGGAAATTTTTTTTTTTTTTTAGTTTCTTTGGAAAAAAAAATTTTTTTAGTTACTTTGGAAAAAAATATTTTTTTTTAGTTTCTTTGGAAAAAAAAATATTTTTTTAGTTACTTTGGAAAAAATAATATTTTTTTAGTTTCTTTGGAAAAAAAAATATTTTTTTAGTTACTTTGGAAAAAAAAATATTTTTTTAGTTACTTTGGAAAAAAAAAAAAAAATTTTAGTTACTTTGGAAAAAAAATTATTTTTTTAGTTACTTTGGAAAAAAAAAATATTTTTTTAGTTACTTTGGAAAAAAAAATATTTTTTTAGTTACTTTGGAAAAAAAAATATTTTTTTAGTTACTTTGGGAAAAAAAATATTTTTTTAGTTACTTTGGAAAAAAAAAAAATGTTTAGTTACTTTGGAAAAAAAAATTTTTTTTTAGTTTCTTTGGAAAAAAATTTTTTTTTTTAGTTACTTTGGAAAAAAAAAATTTTTTTTAGTTTCTTTGGAAAAAAAAAATTTTTTTAGTTACTTTGGAAAAAAAAATATTTTTTTAGTTACTTTGGAAAAAAAAATATTTTTTTAGTTACTTTGGAAAAAAAAATATTTTTTTAGTTACTTTGGAAAAAAAATATTTTTTTAGTTACTTTGGAAAAAAAATATTTTTTTAGTTACTTTGGAAAAAAAAATATTTTTTTAGTTACTTTGGAAAAAAAAATATTTTTTTAGTTACTTTGGAAAAAAAAATATTTTTTTAGTTACTTTGGAAAAAAAAATATTTTTTTAGTTACTTTGGAAAAAAAAATATTTTTTTAGTTACTTTGGAAAAAAAAATTTTTTTTTAGTTACTTTGGAAAAAAAATATTTTTTTAGTTACTTTGGAAAAAAAATATTTTTTTAGTTACTTTGGAAAAAAAAATATTTTTTTAGTTACTTTGGAAAAAAAAAAAATTTTTTTAGTTACTTTGGAAAAAAAAATATTTTTTTAGTTACTTTGGAAAAAAAAATATTTTTTTAGTTACTTTGGGAAAAAAAATATTTTTTTAGTTACTTTGGAAAAAAAAATATTTTTTTAGTTACTTTGGAAAAAAAAATATTTTTTTAGTTACTTTGGGAAAAAAAATATTTTTTTAGTTACTTTGGAAAAAAAAATATTTTTTTAGTTACTTTGGAAAAAAAAATATTTTTTTAGTTACTTTGGAAAAAAAAATATTTTTTTAGTTACTTTGGAAAAAAAAATATTTTTTTAGTTACTTTGGAAAAAAAAATATTTTTTTAGTTACTTTGGAAAAAAAAATATTTTTTAGTTACTTTGGAAAAAAAAATATTTTTTTAGTTTCTTTGGAAAAAAAAAATAATTTTTTAGTTACTTTGGAAAAAAAAATATTTTTTTAGTTTCTTTGGAAAAAAAATTATTTTTTTAGTTACTTTGGAAAAAAAAATATTTTTTTAGTTACTTTGGAAAAAAAAATATTTTTTTAGTTACTTTGGAAAAAAAAATATTTTTTTAGTTTCTTTGGAAAAAAAAATATTTTTTTAGTTACTTTGGAAAAAAAATTATTTTTTTAGTTACTTTGGAAAAAAAATTATTTTTTTAGTTACTTTGGAAAAAAAAATATTTTTTTAGTTACTTTGGAAAAAAAATATTTTTTTAGTTACTTTGGAAAAAAAAATATTTTTTTAGTTACTTTGGAAAAAAAAATATTTTTTTAGTTACTTTGGAAAAAAAAATATTTTTTTAGTTACTTTGGAAAAAAAATTATTTTTTTAGTTACTTTGGAAAAAAAAATATTTTTTTAGTTACTTTGGGAAAAAAAATATTTTTTTAGTTACTTTGGAAAAAAAAATATTTTTTTAGTTACTTTGGAAAAAAAAATATTTTTTTAGTTACTTTGGAAAAAAATTTTTTTTTTAGTTACTTTGGAAAAAAAAATATTTTTTTAGTTACTTTGGAAAAAAAATTATTTTTTTAGTTACTTTGGAAAAAAAATATTTTTTTAGTTACTTTGGAAAAAAATATATTTTTTTAGTTACTTTGGAAAAAAAATTTTTTTTTAGTTACTTTGGAAAAAAAAAATTTTTGTTAGTTACTTTGGAAAAAAAATTATTTTTTTAGTTACTTTGGAAAAAAAAATATTTTTTTAGTTACTTTGGAAAAAAAAATATTTTTTTAGTTACTTTGGAAAAAAAATTATTTTTTTAGTTACTTTGGAAAAAAAAATATTTTTTTAGTTACTTTGGAAAAAAAAATATTTTTTTAGTTACTTTGGAAAAAAAAATATTTTTTTAGTTACTTTGGAAAAAAAAAAAATTTTTTAGTTACTTTGGAAAAAAAAAAAAAATTTTAGTTACTTTGGAAAATTTTTTTTTTTTTTAGTTTCTTTGGAAAAAAAATATTTTTTTAGTTACTTTGGAAAAAAATATATTTTTTTAGTTACTTTGGAAAAAAAAATATTTTTTTAGTTACTTTGGAAAAAAAAAATGTTTTAGTTACTTTGGAAAAAAAAATATTTTTTTAGTTTCTTTGGAAAAAAAAAAAAATTTTAGTTACTTTGGAAAAAAATATTTTTTTTTAGTTTCTTTGGAAAAAAAAAATTTTTTTTAGTTACTTTGGAAAAAAAAATATTTTTTTAGTTACTTTGGAAAAAAAATATTTTTTTAGTTACTTTGGAAAAAAAAATATTTTTTTAGTTACTTTGGAAAAAAAATTATTTTTTTAGTTACTTTGGAAAAAAAATTATTTTTTTAGTTACTTTGGAAAAAAAATTATTTTTTTAGTTACTTTGGAAAAAAAAATATTTTTTTAGTTACTTTGGAAAAAAAAATATTTTTTTAGTTACTTTGGAAAAAAAAATATTTTTTTAGTTACTTTGGAAAAAAAAATATTTTTTTAGTTACTTTGGAAAAAAAAAATTTTTTTAGTTACTTTGGAAAAAAAAATATTTTTTTAGTTACTTTGGAAAAAAAAATATTTTTTTAGTTACTTTGGAAAAAAATTTATTTTTTTAGTTACTTTGGAAAAAAAAATATTTTTTTAGTTACTTTGGAAAAAAAAATATTTTTTTAGTTACTTTGGAAAAAAATTATTTTTTTAGTTACTTTGGAAAAAAAAATATTTTTTTAGTTACTTTGGAAAAAAAAATATTTTTTTAGTTACTTTGGAAAAAAAAATATTTTTTTAGTTACTTTGGAAAAAAAATTTTTTTTTAGTTACTTTGGAAAAAAAAAAATTTTTTTAGTTACTTTGGAAAAAAAAAAAATTTTTAGTTACTTTGGAAAAAAAAAAATTTTTTTTAGTTTCTTTGGAAAAAAAAATTTTTTTTTAGTTACTTTGGAAAAAAATATATATTTTTAGTTACTTTGGAAAAAAAAATATTTTTTTAGTTACTTTGGAAAAAAAAAATGTTTTAGTTACTTTGGAAAAAAAAATATTTTTTTAGTTTCTTTGGAAAAAAAAAAAAATTTTAGTTACTTTGGAAAAAAATATTTTTTTTTAGTTTCTTTGGAAAAAAAATTTTTTTTTTAGTTACTTTGGAAAAAAAAATATTTTTTTAGTTACTTTGGAAAAAAAATATTTTTTTAGTTACTTTGGAAAAAAAATTATTTTTTTAGTTACTTTGGAAAAAAAAATATTTTTTTAGTTACTTTGGAAAAAAAATTATTTTTTTAGTTACTTTGGAAAAAAAATTATTTTTTTAGTTACTTTGGAAAAAAAATTATTTTTTTAGTTACTTTGGAAAAAAAATTATTTTTTTAGTTACTTTGGAAAAAAAAATATTTTTTTAGTTACTTTGGAAAAAAAAATATTTTTTTAGTTACTTTGGAAAAAAAAATATTTTTTTAGTTACTTTGGAAAAAAATATATTTTTTTAGTTACTTTGGAAAAAAAAATCTTTTTTTAGTTACTTTGGAAAAAAAATATTTTTTTAGTTACTTTGGAAAAAAAATATTTTTTTAGTTACTTTGGAAAAAAAAATATTTTTTTAGTTACTTTGGAAAAAAAAATATTTTTTTAGTTACTTTGGAAAAAAATATTTTTTTAGTTACTTTGGAAAAAAAAATATTTTTTTAGTTACTTTGGAAAAAAAATTATTTTTTTAGTTACTTTGGAAAAAAAAATATTTTTTTAGTTACTTTGGAAAAAAATATATTTTTTTAGTTACTTTGGAAAAAAAAAATTTTTTTAGTTACTTTGGAAAAAAAATTTTTTTTTTAGTTACTTTGGAAAAAAAATTATTTTTTTAGTTACTTTGGAAAAAAAAATATTTTTTTAGTTACTTTGGAAAAAAAATTATTTTTTTAGTTACTTTGGAAAAAAAAATATTTTTTTAGTTACTTTGGAAAAAAAAATATTTTTTTAGTTACTTTGGAAAAAAAAATATTTTTTTAGTTACTTTGGGAAAAAAATATTTTTTTAGTTACTTTAGAAAAAAATATATTTTTTTAGTTACTTTGGAAAAAAAAAATTTTTTTTAGTTACTTTGGAAAAAAATTTTTTTTTTTAGTTTCTTTGGAAAAAAAAAAATTTTTTTAGTTACTTTGGAAAAAAAAAAAATTTTTTAGTTTCTTTGGAAAAAAAATATTTTTTTAGTTACTTTGGAAAAAAAAATATTTTTTTAGTTACTTTGGAAAAAAAAATATTTTTTTAGTTACTTTGGAAAAAAATATATTTTTTTAGTTACTTTGGAAAAAATATATTTTTTTAGTTACTTTGGAAAAAAAAATATTTTTTTAGTTACTTTGGAAAAAAAAATATTTTTTTAGTTACTTTGGAAAAAAAAATATTTTTTTAGTTACTTTGGAAAAAAAAATATTTTTTTAGTTACTTTGGAAAAAAATTTTTTTTTTAGTTACTTTGGAAAAAAAAATATTTTTTTAGTTACTTTGGAAAAAAAAATTTTTTTTTAGTTACTTTGGGAAAAAAAATATTTTTTTAGTTACTTTGGAAAAAAAAATATTTTTTTAGTTACTTTGGAAAAAAAAATATTTTTTTAGTTACTTTGGAAAAAAAAAATATTTTTTTAGTTACTTTGGAAAAAAATATATTTTTTTAGTTACTTTGGAAAAAAAAATATTTTTTTAGTTACTTTGGAAAAAAAAAATGTTTTAGTTACTTTGGAAAAAAAAATATTTTTTTAGTTTCTTTGGAAAAAAAAAAATTTTTTAGTTACTTTGGAAAAAAATATTTTTTTTTAGTTTCTTTGGAAAAAAAAATTTTTTTTTAGTTACTTTGGAAAAAAAAATATTTTTTTAGTTACTTTGGAAAAAAAAATATTTTTTTAGTTACTTTGGAAAAAAAATTATTTTTTTAGTTACTTTGGAAAAAAAAATTTTTTTTTAGTTACTTTGGGAAAAAAAATATTTTTTTAGTTACTTTGGAAAAAAAAATATTTTTTTAGTTACTTTGGAAAAAAAAATATTTTTTTAGTTACTTTGGAAAAAAAAATATTTTTTTAGTTACTTTGGAAAAAAATATATTTTTTTAGTTACTTTGGAAAAAAAAATAGTTTTAGTTACTTTGGAAAAAAAAATATTTTTTTAGTTTCTTTGGAAAAAAAAAAATTTTTTAGTTACTTTGGAAAAAAATATTTTTTTTTAGTTTCTTTGGAAAAAAAATTTTTTTTTTAGTTACTTTGGAAAAAAAAATATTTTTTTAGTTACTTTGGAAAAAAAAATATTTTTTTAGTTACTTTGGAAAAAAAATTATTTTTTTAGTTACTTTGGAAAAAAAAATATTTTTTTAGTTACTTTGGAAAAAAAATTATTTTTTTAGTTACTTTGGAAAAAAAATTATTTTTTTAGTTACTTTGGAAAAAAAAATATTTTTTTAGTTACTTTGGAAAAAAAAATATTTTTTTAGTTACTTTGGAAAAAAAATTATTTTTTTAGTTACTTTGGAAAAAAAAATATTTTTTTAGTTACTTTGGAAAAAAAAATATTTTTTTAGTTACTTTGGAAAAAAAAATATTTTTTTAGTTACTTTGGAAAAAAAAATATTTTTTTAGTTACTTTGGAAAAAAAAATATTTTTTTAGTTACTTTGGAAAAAAAATATTTTTTTAGTTACTTTGGAAAAAAAATATTTTTTTAGTTACTTTGGAAAAAAAAATATTTTTTTAGTTACTTTGGGAAAAAAAATATTTTTTTAGTTACTTTGGAAAAAAAAATATTTTTTTAGTTACTTTGGAAAAAAAAATATTTTTTTAGTTACTTTGGAAAAAAAAATATTTTTTTAGTTACTTTGGAAAAAAATATATTTTTTTAGTTACTTTGGAAAAAAATATATTTTTTTAGTTACTTTGGGAAAAAAAAATGTTTTAGTTACTTTGGAAAAAAAAAAATTTTTTTAGTTTCTTTGGAAAAAAAAAAATTTTTTTAGTTACTTTGGAAAAAAATATATTTTTTTAGTTTCTTTGGAAAAAAAATTTTTTTTTAGTTACTTTGGAAAAAAAAATATTTTTTTAGTTACTTTGGAAAAAAAAATATTTTTTTAGTTACTTTGGAAAAAAAAATATTTTTTTAGTTTCTTTGGAAAAAAAAAAATTTTTTTAGTTACTTTTGGAAAAAAAATTATTTTTTTAGTTACTTTGGAAAAAAAATATTTTTTTAGTTACTTTGGAAAAAAATATATTTTTTTAGTTACTTTGGAAAAAAAAATATTTTTTTAGTTACTTTGGAAAAAAAAATATTTTTTTAGTTACTTTGGAAAAAAAAAAATTTTTTTAGTTACTTTGGAAAAAAAAATATTTTTTTAGTTACTTTGGAAAAAAAAATTTTTTTTAGTTACTTTGGAAAAAAAAATATTTTTTTAGTTACTTTGGAAAAAAAAATATTTTTTTAGTTACTTTGGGAAAAAAAATATTTTTTTAGTTACTTTGGAAAAAAAAATATTTTTTTAGTTACTTTGGAAAAAAAAATATTTTTTTAGTTACTTTGGAAAAAAAAATATTTTTTTAGTTACTTTGGAAAAAAAAATATTTTTTTAGTTACTTTGGAAAAAAAAATATTTTTTTAGTTACTTTGGAAAAAAATATATTTTTTTAGTTACTTTGGAAAAAAAAATATTTTTTTAGTTACTTTGGAAAAAAAAATATTTTTTTAGTTACTTTGGAAAAAAAAAAATTTTTTTAGTTACTTTGGAAAAAAAAATATTTTTTTAGTTACTTTGGAAAAAAAAATTTTTTTTAGTTACTTTGGAAAAAAAAATATTTTTTTAGTTACTTTGGAAAAAAAAATATTTTTTTAGTTACTTTGGGAAAAAAAATATTTTTTTAGTTACTTTGGAAAAAAAAATATTTTTTTAGTTACTTTGGAAAAAAAAATATTTTTTTAGTTACTTTGGAAAAAAAAATATTTTTTTAGTTACTTTGGAAAAAAAAATATTTTTTTAGTTACTTTGGAAAAAAAAATATTTTTTTAGTTACTTTGGAAAAAAAATATTTTTTTAGTTACTTTGGAAAAAAAAATATTTTTTTAGTTACTTTGGAAAAAAAATTATTTTTTTAGTTACTTTGGAAAAAAAATATTTTTTTAGTTACTTTGGAAAAAAAAATATTTTTTTAGTTACTTTGGAAAAAAAAATATTTTTTAGTTACTTTGGAAAAAAAAATATTTTTTTAGTTACTTTGGAAAAAAAAATATTTTTTTAGTTACTTTGGAAAAAAAAAAAATTTTTAGTTACTTTGGAAAAAAAAATTTTTTTTAGTTTCTTTGGAAAAAAAAAAAAAATTTTAGTTACTTTGGAAAAAAAAATTTTTTTTAGTTTCTTTGGAAAAAAAAATTTTTTTTTAGTTACTTTGGAAAAAAATATATTTTTTTAGTTACTTTGGAAAAAAAAATATTTTTTTAGTTACTTTGGAAAAAAATATATTTTTTTAGTTACTTTGGAAAAAATATATTTTTTTAGTTACTTTGGAAAAAAAATTTTTTTTTTAGTTACTTTGGAAAAAAATATATTTTTTTAGTTACTTTGGAAAAAAAAATTTTTTTTAGTTACTTTGGAAAAAAAAATATTTTTTTAGTTACTTTGGAAAAAAAAATATTTTTTTAGTTACTTTGGGAAAAAAAATATTTTTTTAGTTACTTTGGAAAAAAAAATATTTTTTTAGTTACTTTGGAAAAAAAAATATTTTTTTAGTTACTTTGGAAAAAAAAATATTTTTTTAGTTACTTTGGAAAAAAAAATATTTTTTTAGTTACTTTGGAAAAAAAAATATTTTTTTAGTTACTTTGGAAAAAAAAATATTTTTTTAGTTACTTTGGAAAAAAAAATATTTTTTTAGTTACTTTGGAAAAAAAATTATTTTTTTAGTTACTTTGGAAAAAAAATATTTTTTTAGTTACTTTGGAAAAAAAAATATTTTTTTAGTTACTTTGGAAAAAAAAATATTTTTTTAGTTACTTTGGAAAAAAAAATATTTTTTTAGTTACTTTGGAAAAAAAAATATTTTTTTAGTTACTTTGGAAAAAAAAAAAATTTTTTAGTTACTTTGGAAAAAAATTTTTTTTTTAGTTTCTTTGGAAAAAAAAAAAATTTTTTAGTTACTTTGGAAAAAAAAAAATTTTTTAGTTTCTTTGGAAAAAAAAATTTTTTTTTAGTTACTTTGGAAAAAAATATATTTTTTTAGTTACTTTGGAAAAAAAAATATTTTTTTAGTTACTTTGGAAAAAAATATATTTTTTTAGTTACTTTGGAAAAAATATATTTTTTTAGTTACTTTGGAAAAAATTTTTTTTTTTTAGTTACTTTGGAAAAAAATATATTTTTTTAGTTACTTTGGAAAAAAAAATATTTTTTTAGTTACTTTGGAAAAAAATATATTTTTTTAGTTACTTTGGAAAAAATATATTTTTTTAGTTACTTTGGAAAAAAAAATATTTTTTTAGTTACTTTGGAAAAAAAAATATTTTTTTAGTTACTTTGGAAAAAAAAATATTTTTTTAGTTACTTTGGAAAAAAAAATATTTTTTTAGTTACTTTGGAAAAAAAAATATTTTTTTAGTTACTTTGGAAAAAAAAATTTTTTTTAGTTACTTTGGAAAAAAAAATATTTTTTTAGTTACTTTGGAAAAAAAAATATTTTTTTAGTTACTTTGGGAAAAAAAATATTTTTTTAGTTACTTTGGAAAAAAAAATATTTTTTTAGTTACTTTGGAAAAAAATATATTTTTTTAGTTACTTTGGAAAAAAAAATATTTTTTTAGTTACTTTGGAAAAAAAAAAATGTTTTAGTTACTTTGGAAAAAAAAATATTTTTTTAGTTTCTTTGGAAAAAAAAAAAAATTTTAGTTACTTTGGAAAAAAATATTTTTTTTTAGTTTCTTTGGAAAAAAAAAAAATTTTTTAGTTACTTTGGAAAAAAAAATATTTTTTGTTACTTTGGAAAAAAAAATATTTTTTTAGTTACTTTGGAAAAAAAATTATTTTTTTAGTTACTTTGGAAAAAAAAATATTTTTTTAGTTACTTTGGAAAAACAATTATTTTTTTAGTTACTTTGGAAAAAAAAATATTTTTTTAGTTACTTTGGAAAAAAAAATATTTTTTTAGTTACTTTGGAAAAAAAAATATTTTTTTAGTTACTTTGGAAAAAAAAATATTTTTTTAGTTACTTTGGAAAAAAATATATTTTTTTAGTTACTTTGGAAAAAAAAATATTTTTTTAGTTACTTTGGAAAAAAAAATATTTTTTTAGTTACTTTGGAAAAAAAAATATTTTTTTAGTTACTTTGGAAAAAAAAATATTTTTTTAGTTACTTTGGAAAAAAAATATTTTTTTAGTTACTTTGGAAAAAAAAATATTTTTTTAGTTACTTTGGAAAAAAAAATATTTTTTTAGTTACTTTGGGAAAAAAATATTTTTTTAGTTACTTTGGAAAAAAAAATATTTTTTTAGTTACTTTGGAAAAAAAAATATTTTTTTAGTTACTTTGGAAAAAAAAATATTTTTTTAGTTACTTTGGAAAAAAATATATATTTTTAGTTACTTTGGAAAAAAATATATTTTTTTAGTTACTTTGGAAAAAAAAAATGTTTTAGTTACTTTGGAAAAAAAAATATTTTTTTAGTTTCTTTGGAAAAAAAAAATGTTTTAGTTACTTTGGAAAAAAATATATTTTTTTAGTTTCTTTGGAAAAAAAAAAATTTTTTTAGTTACTTTGGAAAAGAAAATATTTTTTTAGTTACTTTGGAAAAAAAAATATTTTTTTAGTTACTTTGGAAAAAAAATTATTTTTTTAGTTACTTTGGAAAAAAAAATATTTTTTTAGTTACTTTGGAAAAAAAAATATTTTTTTAGTTACTTTGGAAAAAAAAATATTTTTTTAGTTACTTTGGAAAAAAAAATATTTTTTTAGTTACTTTGGAAAAAAAAATATTTTTTTAGTTACTTTGGAAAAAAAAATATTTTTTTAGTTACTTTGGAAAAAAAAATATTTTTTTAGTTACTTTGGAAAAAAAAATATTTTTTTAGTTACTTTGGAAAAAAAAATATTTTTTTAGTTACTTTGGAAAAAAAAATATTTTTTTAGTTACTTTGGAAAAAAAATATTTTTTTAGTTACTTTGGAAAAAAAAATATTTTTTTAGTTACTTTGGAAAAAAAAATATTTTTTTAGTTACTTTGGGAAAAAAATATTTTTTTAGTTACTTTGGAAAAAAAAATATTTTTTTAGTTACTTTGGAAAAAAAAATATTTTTTTAGTTACTTTGGAAAAAAAATTATTTTTTTAGTTACTTTGGAAAAAAAAATATTTTTTTAGTTACTTTGGAAAAAAAAATATTTTTTTAGTTACTTTGGAAAAAAAAATATTTTTTTAGTTACTTTGGAAAAAAAAATATTTTTTTAGTTACTTTGGAAAAAAAAATATTTTTTTAGTTACTTTGGAAAAAAAAATATTTTTTTAGTTACTTTGGAAAAAAAAATATTTTTTTAGTTACTTTGGAAAAAAAAATATTTTTTTAGTTACTTTGGAAAAAAAAATATTTTTTTAGTTACTTTGGAAAAAAAAATATTTTTTTAGTTACTTTGGAAAAAAAAATATTTTTTTAGTTACTTTGGAAAAAAAAATATTTTTTTAGTTACTTTGGAAAAAAAAATATTTTTTTAGTTACTTTGGAAAAAAAATATTTTTTTAGTTACTTTGGAAAAAAAAATATTTTTTTAGTTACTTTGGAAAAAAAAATATTTTTTTAGTTACTTTGGGAAAAAAAAATTTTTTTAGTTACTTTGGAAAAAAAAATATTTTTTTAGTTACTTTGGAAAAAAAAATATTTTTTTAGTTACTTTGGAAAAAAAATTATTTTTTTAGTTACTTTGGAAAAAAAATTATTTTTTTAGTTACTTTGGAAAAAAAAATATTTTTTTAGTTACTTTGGAAAAAAAAATATTTTTTTAGTTACTTTGGAAAAAAATATATTTTTTTAGTTACTTTGGAAAAAAAAATATTTTTTTAGTTACTTTGGAAAAAAAAATATTTTTTTAGTTACTTTGGAAAAAAAAATATTTTTTTAGTTACTTTGGAAAAAAAAATATTTTTTTAGTTACTTTGGAAAAAAAATATTTTTTTAGTTACTTTGGAAAAAAAAATATTTTTTTAGTTACTTTGGAAAAAAAAATATTTTTTTAGTTACTTTGGAAAAAAATATATATTTTTAGTTACTTTGGAAAAAAATATATTTTTTTAGTTACTTTGGAAAAAAAAAATGTTTTAGTTACTTTGGAAAAAAAAATATTTTTTTAGTTTCTTTGGAAAAAAAAAAATGTTTTAGTTACTTTGGAAAAAAATATTTTTTTTTAGTTTCTTTGGAAAAAAAAAATTTTTTTTAGTTACTTTGGAAAAAAAAATATTTTTTTAGTTACTTTGGAAAAAAAAATATTTTTTTAGTTACTTTGGAAAAAAAATTATTTTTTTAGTTACTTTGGAAAAAAAATTATTTTTTTAGTTACTTTGGAAAAAAAAATATTTTTTTAGTTACTTTGGAAAAAAAATTATTTTTTTAGTTACTTTGGAAAAAAAAATATTTTTTTAGTTACTTTGGAAAAAAAAATATTTTTTTAGTTACTTTGGAAAAAAAAATATTTTTTTAGTTACTTTGGAAAAAAAAATATTTTTTTAGTTACTTTGGAAAAAAAAATATTTTTTTAGTTACTTTGGAAAAAAAAATATTTTTTTAGTTACTTTGGAAAAAAAAATATTTTTTTAGTTACTTTGGAAAAAAAAATATTTTTTTAGTTACTTTGGAAAAAAAATATTTTTTTAGTTACTTTGGAAAAAAAATATTTTTTTAGTTACTTTGGAAAAAAATATATTTTTTTAGTTACTTTGGAAAAAAAAAAATGTTTTAGTTACTTTGGAAAAAAAAATATTTTTTTAGTTTCTTTGGAAAAAAAAAAAATTTTTAGTTACTTTGGAAAAAAAAATTTTTTTTTAGTTTCTTTGGAAAAAAAAAATTTTTTAGTTACTTTGGAAAAAAAAATATTTTTTTAGTTACTTTGGAAAAAAAAATATTTTTTTAGTTACTTTGGAAAAAAAAATATTTTTTTAGTTTCTTTGGAAAAAAAAATATTTTTTTAGTTACTTTGGAAAAAAAATTATTTTTTTAGTTACTTTGGAAAAAAAATATTTTTTTAGTTACTTTGGAAAAAAATATATTTTTTTAGTTACTTTGGAAAAAAAAATATTTTTTTAGTTACTTTGGAAAAAAAAATATTTTTTTAGTTACTTTGGAAAAAAAAAATTTTTTTTAGTTACTTTGGAAAAAAAAATATTTTTTTAGTTACTTTGGAAAAAAAAATTTTTTTTAGTTACTTTGGAAAAAAAAATATTTTTTTAGTTACTTTGGAAAAAAAAATATTTTTTTAGTTACTTTGGAAAAAAAAATATTTTTTTAGTTACTTTGGAAAAAAAAATATTTTTTTAGTTACTTTGGAAAAAAAAAAATTTTTTTAGTTACTTTGGAAAAAAAAATATTTTTTTAGTTACTTTGGAAAAAAAAATATTTTTTTAGTTACTTTGGAAAAAAAAATATTTTTTTAGTTACTTTGGAAAAAAAAATATTTTTTTAGTTACTTTGGAAAAAAAAATATTTTTTTAGTTACTTTGGAAAAAAAAAAAAATTTTTAGTTACTTTGGAAAAAAAAAATTTTTTTTAGTTTCTTTGGAAAAAAAAAAAAAATTTTAGTTACTTTGGAAAAAAAAAATTTTTTTAGTTTCTTTGGAAAAAAAAATATTTTTTTAGTTACTTTGGAAAAAAAAATATTTTTTTAGTTACTTTGGAAAAAAAAATATTTTTTTAGTTACTTTGGAAAAAAATATATTTTTTTAGTTACTTTGGAAAAAATATATTTTTTTAGT
This sequence comes from Melanostigma gelatinosum, assembly GCF_949748355.1. NCBI lineage: Eukaryota > Metazoa > Chordata > Actinopteri > Perciformes > Zoarcidae > Melanostigma > Melanostigma gelatinosum. Next base: position 27,128 of record NW_027634910.1, on the reverse strand, counting down.
TACTTTGGAAAAAAAAATATTTTTTTAGTTACTTTGGAAAAAAAAATATTTTTTTAGTTACTTTGGAAAAAAAAATATTTTTTTAGTTACTTTGGAAAAAAAAATATTTTTTTAGTTACTTTGGAAAAAAAAATATTTTTTTAGTTACTTTGGAAAAAAAAATTTTTTTTAGTTACTTTGGAAAAAAAAATATTTTTTTAGTTACTTTGGAAAAAAAAATATTTTTTTAGTTACTTTGGGAAAAAAAATATTTTTTTAGTTACTTTGGAAAAAAAAATATTTTTTTAGTTACTTTGGAAAAAAAAATATTTTTTTAGTTACTTTGGAAAAAAAAATATTTTTTTAGTTACTTTGGAAAAAAAAATATTTTTTTAGTTACTTTGGAAAAAAAAATATTTTTTTAGTTACTTTGGAAAAAAAAATGTTTTAGTTACTTTGGAAAAAAAAATATTTTTTTAGTTTCTTTGGAAAAAAAAAAAATTTTAGTTACTTTGGAAAAAAATATTTTTTTTTAGTTTCTTTGGAAAAAAAAAATTTTTTTTAGTTACTTTGGAAAAAAAAATATTTTTTTAGTTACTTTGGAAAAAAAAAAATTTTTTTAGTTACTTTGGAAAAAAAAATATTTTTTTAGTTACTTTGGAAAAAAAAATATTTTTTTAGTTACTTTGGAAAAAAAAATATTTTTTTAGTTACTTTGGAAAAAAAAATATTTTTTTAGTTACTTTGGAAAAAAAATTATTTTTTTAGTTACTTTGGAAAAAAAATTATTTTTTTAGTTACTTTGGAAAAAAAAATATTTTTTTAGTTACTTTGGAAAAAAAAATATTTTTTTAGTTACTTTGGAAAAAAAAATATTTTTTTAGTTACTTTGGAAAAAAAAATATTTTTTTAGTTACTTTGGGAAAAAAATATTTTTTTAGTTACTTTGGAAAAAAAAATATTTTTTTAGTTACTTTGGAAAAAAAAATATTTTTTTAGTTACTTTGGAAAAAAAAATATTTTTTTAGTTACTTTGGAAAAAAATATATTTTTTTAGTTACTTTGGAAAAAAATATATTTTTTTAGTTACTTTGGAAAAAAAAAATGTTTTAGTTACTTTGGAAAAAAAAATATTTTTTTAGTTTCTTTGGAAAAAAAAAAAAATTTTTAGTTACTTTGGAAAAAAATATTTTTTTTTAGTTTCTTTGGAAAAAAAAAAAATTTTTTAGTTACTTTGGAAAAAAATATATTTTTTTAGTTTCTTTGGAAAAAAAAATATTTTTTTAGTTACTTTGGAAAAAAAAATATTTTTTTAGTTTCTTTGGAAAAAAAAATATTTTTTTAGTTACTTTGGAAAAAAAATTATTTTTTTAGTTACTTTGGAAAAAAAAATATTTTTTTAGTTACTTTGGAAAAAAAAATATTTTTTTAGTTACTTTGGAAAAAAAATATTTTTTTAGTTACTTTGGAAAAAAAATATTTTTTTAGTTACTTTGGAAAAAAAAATATTTTTTTAGTTACTTTGGAAAAAAAAATATTTTTTTAGTTACTTTGGAAAAAAAAATATTTTTTTAGTTACTTTGGAAAAAAAAATATTTTTTTAGTTACTTTGGAAAAAAAAATATTTTTTTAGTTACTTTGGAAAAAAAAATATTTTTTTAGTTACTTTGGGAAAAAAAATATTTTTTTAGTTACTTTGGAAAAAAAAATATTTTTTTAGTTACTTTGGAAAAAAAAATATTTTTTTAGTTACTTTGGAAAAAAAAATATTTTTTTAGTTACTTTGGAAAAAAAAATAATTTTTTAGTTACTTTGGAAAAAAAAATATTTTTTTAGTTACTTTGGAAAAAAAAAAAATTTTTTAGTTACTTTGGAAAAAAAAATATTTTTTTAGTTTCTTTGGAAAAAAAAAATAATTTTTTAGTTACTTTGGAAAAAAAAATATTTTTTTAGTTTCTTTGGAAAAAAAAATATTTTTTTAGCTACTTTGGAAAAAAAAATATTTTTTTAGTTACTTTGGAAAAAAAAATATTTTTTTAGTTACTTTGGAAAAAAAATATTTTTTTAGTTTCTTTGGAAAAAAAAAAATTGTTTTAGTTACTTTGGAAAAAAAATTATTTTTTTAGTTACTTTGGAAAAAAAAATATTTTTTTAGTTACTTTGGAAAAAAAAATATTTTTTTAGTTACTTTGGAAAAAAAATATTTTTTTAGTTACTTTGGAAAAAAAAATATTTTTTTAGTTACTTTGGAAAAAAAAATATTTTTTTAGTTACTTTGGAAAAAAAATTATTTTTTTAGTTACTTTGGAAAAAAAATTATTTTTTTAGTTACTTTGGAAAAAAATATATTTTTTTAGTTACTTTGGGAAAAAAAATATTTTTTTAGTTACTTTGCAAAAAAAAATATTTTTTTAGTTACTTTGGAAAAAAAAATATTTTTTTAGTTACTTTGGAAAAAAAATTATTTTTTTAGTTACTTTGGAAAAAAAAATATTTTTTTAGTTACTTTGGAAAAAAATATATTTTTTTAGTTACTTTGGAAAAAAAAAATTTTTTTAGTTACTTTATAAAAAAAAAAATTTTTTTAGTTACTTTGGAAAAAAAATTATTTTTTTAGTTACTTTGGAAAAAAAAATATTTTTTTAGTTACTTTGGAAAAAAAAAATTTTTTTTAGTTACTTTGGAAAAAAAAATATTTTTTTAGTTACTTTGGAAAAAAAAATTTTTTTTAGTTACTTTGGAAAAAAAAATATTTTTTTAGTTACTTTGGAAAAAAAAATATTTTTTTAGTTACTTTGGAAAAAAATATATTTTTTTAGTTACTTTGGAAAAAAAAAATTTTTTTAGTTACTTTGGAAAAAAAAAAATTTTTTTAGTTTCTTTGGAAAAAAAAAAATTTTTTTAGTTACTTTGGAAAAAAAATATATTTTTTTAGTTACTTTGGAAAAAAAAAATTTTTTTTAGTTACTTTGGAAAAAAAAATATTTTTTTAGTTACTTTGGAAAAATTTTTTTTTTGTAGTTACTTTGGAAAAAAAAATATTTTTTTAGTTACTTTGGAAAAAAAAATATTTTTTTAGTTACTTTGGGAAAAAAAATATTTTTTTAGTTACTTTGGAAAAAAAAATATTTTTTTAGTTACTTTGGAAAAAAAAATATTTTTTTAGTTACTTTGGAAAAAAAAATATTTTTTTAGTTTCTTTGGAAAAAAAAAATAATTTTTTAGTTACTTTGGAAAAAAAAAAATTTTTTTAGTTTCTTTGGAAAAAAAATTATTTTTTTAGTTACTTTGGAAAAAAAAATATTTTTTTAGTTACTTTGGAAAAAAAAATATTTTTTTAGTTACTTTGGAAAAAAAAATATTTTTTTAGTTTCTTTGGAAAAAAAAAATTGTTTTAGTTACTTTGGAAAAAAAATTATTTTTTTAGTTACTTTGGAAAAAAAAATATTTTTTTAGTTACTTTGGAAAAAAAAATATTTTTTTAGTTACTTTGGAAAAAAAATATTTTTTTAGTTACTTTGGAAAAAAAAATATTTTTTTAGTTACTTTGGAAAAAAAAATATTTTTTTAGTTACTTTGGAAAAAAAAATATTTTTTTAGTTACTTTGGAAAAAAAATTATTTTTTTAGTTACTTTGGAAAAAAATATATATTTTTAGTTACTTTGGGAAAAAAAATATTTTTTTAGTTACTTTGGAAAAAAAAATATTTTTTTAGTTACTTTGGAAAAAAAATTATTTTTTTAGTTACTTTGGAAAAAAAATTATTTTTTTAGTTACTTTGGAAAAAAAAATATTTTTTTAGTTACTTTGGAAAAAAATATATTTTTTTAGTTACTTTGGAAAAAAAATATTTTTTTAGTTACTTTATAAAAAAAAAATTTTTTTTAGTTACTTTGGAAAAAAAATTATTTTTTTAGTTACTTTGGAAAAAAAAATATTTTTTTAGTTACTTTGGAAAAAAAAATATTTTTTTAGTTACTTTGGAAAAAAAAATATTTTTTTAGTTACTTTGGAAAAAAATATATTTTTTTAGTTACTTTGGAAAAAAAAATATTTTTTTAGTTACTTTGGAAAAAAAATATTTTTTTAGTTACTTTGGAAAAAAATATATTTTTTTAGTTACTTTGGAAAAAAAAATATTTTTTTAGTTACTTTGGAAAAAAAAATATTTTTTTAGTTACTTTATAAAAAAAAATATTTTTTTAGTTACTTTGGAAAAAAAATTATTTTTTTAGTTACTTTGGAAAAAAAAATATTTTTTTAGTTACTTTGGAAAAAAAAATATTTTTTTAGTTACTTTGGAAAAAAAAAAATTTTTTTAGTTACTTTGGAAAAAAATATATTTTTTTAGTTACTTTGGAAAAAAAAATATTTTTTTAGTTACTTTGGAAAAAAAATATTTTTTTAGTTACTTTGGAAAAAAATATATTTTTTTAGTTACTTTGGAAAAAAAAATATTTTTTTAGTTACTTTGGAAAAAAAAATATTTTTTTAGTTACTTTGGAAAAAAAAAATTTTTTTTAGTTACTTTGGAAAAAAAAATATTTTTTTAGTTACTTTGGAAAAAAAAATTTTTTTTAGTTACTTTGGAAAAAAAAATATTTTTTTAGTTACTTTGGAAAAAAAAATATTTTTTTAGTTACTTTGGAAAAAAAAATATTTTTTTAGTTACTTTGGAAAAAAAAAATTTTTTTAGTTACTTTGGAAAAAAAAATTTTTTTTTAGTTTCTTTGGAAAAAAAAAAATTTTTTTAGTTACTTTGGAAAAAAAATATATTTTTTTAGTTACTTTGGAAAAAAAAAATTTTTTTTAGTTACTTTGGAAAAAAAAATATTTTTTTAGTTACTTTGGAAAAATTTTTTTTTTTTAGTTACTTTGGAAAAAAAAATATTTTTTTAGTTACTTTGGAAAAAAAAATATTTTTTTAGTTACTTTGGGAAAAAAAATATTTTTTTAGTTACTTTGGAAAAAAAAATATTTTTTTAGTTACTTTGGAAAAAAAAATATTTTTTTAGTTACTTTGGAAAAAAAAATATTTTTTTAGTTTCTTTGGAAAAAAAAAATAATTTTTTAGTTACTTTGGAAAAAAAAATATTTTTTTAGTTTCTTTGGAAAAAAAATTATTTTTTTAGTTACTTTGGAAAAAAAAATATTTTTTTAGTTACTTTGGAAAAAAAAATATTTTTTTAGTTACTTTGGAAAAAAAAATATTTTTTTAGTTTCTTTGGAAAAAAAAAATTGTTTTAGTTACTTTGGAAAAAAAATTATTTTTTTAGTTACTTTGGAAAAAAAAATATTTTTTTAGTTACTTTGGAAAAAAAAATATTTTTTTAGTTACTTTGGAAAAAAAATATTTTTTTAGTTACTTTGGAAAAAAAAATATTTTTTTAGTTACTTTGGAAAAAAAAATATTTTTTTAGTTACTTTGGAAAAAAAAATATTTTTTTAGTTACTTTGGAAAAAAAATTATTTTTTTAGTTACTTTGGAAAAAAATATATATTTTTAGTTACTTTGGGAAAAAAAATATTTTTTTAGTTACTTTGGAAAAAAAAATATTTTTTTAGTTACTTTGGAAAAAAAATTATTTTTTTAGTTACTTTGGAAAAAAAAATATTTTTTTAGTTACTTTGGAAAAAAAAATATTTTTTTAGTTACTTTGGAAAAAAATATATTTTTTTAGTTACTTTGGAAAAAAAATATTTTTTTAGTTACTTTATAAAAAAAAAATTTTTTTTAGTTACTTTGGAAAAAAAATTATTTTTTTAGTTACTTTGGAAAAAAAAATATTTTTTTAGTTACTTTGGAAAAAAAAATATTTTTTTAGTTACTTTGGAAAAAAAAATATTTTTTTAGTTACTTTGGAAAAAAATATATTTTTTTAGTTACTTTGGAAAAAAAAATATTTTTTTAGTTACTTTGGAAAAAAAATATTTTTTTAGTTACTTTGGAAAAAAATATATTTTTTTAGTTACTTTGGAAAAAAAAATATTTTTTTAGTTACTTTGGAAAAAAAAAAAATTTTTTAGTTACTTTGGAAAAAAAAAATTTTTTTTAGTTACTTTGGAAAAAAAAATATTTTTTTAGTTACTTTGGAAAAAAAAATTTTTTTTAGTTACTTTGGAAAAAAAATATTTTTTTAGTTACTTTGGAAAAAAAAATATTTTTTTAGTTACTTTGGAAAAAAAAATATTTTTTTAGTTACTTTGGAAAAAAAAAAAAAATTTTAGTTACTTTGGAAAAAAAAAATATTTTTTTAGTTACTTTGGAAAAAAAAAAATTTTTTTAGTTACTTTGGAAAAAAAAATATTTTTTTAGTTACTTTGGAAATTTTTTTTTTTTTTAGTTACTTTGGAAAAAAAAAATTTTTTTAGTTACTTTGGAAAAAAAAATATTTTTTTAGTTACTTTGGGAAAAAAAATATTTTTTTAGTTACTTTGGAAAAAAAAATATTTTTTTAGTTACTTTGGAAAAAAAAATATTTTTTTAGTTACTTTGGAAAAAAAAATATTTTTTTAGTTACTTTGGAAAAAAATATATTTTTTTAGTTACTTTGGAAAAAAAAATATTTTTTTAGTTACTTTGGAAAAAAAAAAAAATTTTTTAGTTACTTTGGAAAAAAAAATATTTTTTTAGTTTCTTTGGAAAAAAAAAAAAATTTTTAGTTACTTTGGAAAAAAATATTTTTTTTTAGTTTCTTTGGAAAAAAAAATATTTTTTTAGTTACTTTGGAAAAAAAAATATTTTTTTAGTTACTTTGGAAAAAAAAATATTTTTTTAGTTACTTTGGAAAAAAAATTATTTTTTTAGTTACTTTGGAAAAAAAAATATTTTTTTAGTTACTTTGGAAAAAAAAATATTTTTTTAGTTACTTTGGAAAAAAAAAAATTTTTTTAGTTACTTTGGAAAAAAAAAATTTTTTTTAGTTACTTTGGAAAAAAAAATATTTTTTTAGTTACTTTGGAAAAAAAAATATTTTTTTAGTTACTTTGGAAAAAAAAATATTTTTTTAGTTACTTTGGAAAAAAAAATATTTTTTTAGTTACTTTGGAAAAAAAAATATTTTTTTAGTTACTTTGGAAAAAAAAAAATGTTTTAGTTACTTTGGAAAAAAAAAAAAAATTTAGTTTCTTTGGAAAAAAAAAAAATTTTAGTTACTTTGGAAAAAAATATTTTTTTTTAGTTTCTTTGGAAAAAAAATTTTTTTTTTAGTTACTTTGGAAAAAAAATATTTTTTTAGTTACTTTGGAAAAAAAAATATTTTTTTAGTTACTTTGGAAAAAAAAATATTTTTTTAGTTACTTTGGAAAAAAAAATATTTTTTTAGTTACTTTGGAAAAAAAATTATTTTTTTAGTTACTTTGGAAAAAAAAATATTTTTTTAGTTACTTTGGAAAAAAAAATATTTTTTTAGTTACTTTGGAAAAAAAATATTTTTTTAGTTACTTTGGAAAAAAAAATATTTTTTTAGTTACTTTGGAAAAAAAAATATTTTTTTAGTTACTTTGGAAAAAAAAATATTTTTTTAGTTACTTTGGAAAAAAAAATATTTTTTTAGTTACTTTGGAAAAAAAAAAAAATTTTTAGTTACTTTGGAAAAAAAAAATTTTTTTAGTTACTTTGGAAAAAAAATATTTTTTTAGTTACTTTGGAAAAAAAAATATTTTTTTAGTTACTTTGGAAAAAAAAATATTTTTTTAGTTACTTTGGAAAAAAATATATTTTTTTAGTTACTTTGGAAAAAAAAATATTTTTTTAGTTACTTTGGAAAAAAAATATTTTTTTAGTTACTTTGGGAAAAAAAATATTTTTTTAGTTACTTTGGAAAAAAAAATATTTGTTTAGTTACTTTGGGAAAAAAAATATTTTTTTAGTTACTTTGGAAAAAAAAATATTTTTTTAGTTACTTTGGAAAAAAAAATATTTTTTTAGTTACTTTGGAAAAAAAAATATTTTTTTAGTTACTTTGGAAAAAAATATATTTTTTTAGTTACTTTGGAAAAAAAAATATTTTTTTAGTTACTTTGGAAAAAAAAAATGTTTTAGTTACTTTGGAAAAAAAAATATTTTTTTAGTTTCTTTGGAAAAAAAAAAAATTTTTTAGTTACTTTGGAAAAAAATATATTTTTTTAGTTTCTTTGGAAAAAAAAAAAATTTTTTAGTTACTTTGGAAAAAAAAAATTTTTTTTAGTTACTTTGGAAAAAAAAATATTTTTTTAGTTACTTTGGAAAAAAAAATATTTTTTTAGTTTCTTTGGAAAAAAAAATATTTTTTTAGTTTCTTTGGAAAAAAAAATATTTTTTTAGTTACTTTGGAAAAAAAATTATTTTTTTAGTTACTTTGGAAAAAAAAATATTTTTTTAGTTACTTTGGAAAAAAAATATTTTTTTAGTTACTTTGGAAAAAAAATATTTTTTTAGTTACTTTGGAAAAAAAAATATTTTTTTAGTTACTTTGGAAAAAAAAATATTTTTTTAGTTACTTTGGAAAAAAAAATATTTTTTTAGTTACTTTGGAAAAAAAAATATTTTTTTAGTTACTTTGGAAAAAAAAATATTTTTTTAGTTACTTTGGAAAAAAAAATATTTTTTTAGTTACTTTGGAAAAAAAAATATTTTTTTAGTTACTTTGGAAAAAAAAATATTTTTTTAGTTACTTTGGAAAAAAAAATATTTTTTTAGTTACTTTGGGAAAAAAAAATTTTTTTTAGTTACTTTGGAAAAAAAAAAATTTTTTTAGTTACTTTGGAAAAAAAAAAAATTTTTTAGTTACTTTGGAAAAAAAAAAATTTTTTTAGTTACTTTGGAAAAAAAAATATTTTTTTAGTTACTTTGGAAAAAAAAAAATTTTTTTAGTTACTTTGGAAAAAAAAATATTTTTTTAGTTACTTTGGAAAAAAAAAAATTTTTTAGTTACTTTGGAAAAAAAAATATTTTTTTAGTTTCTTTGGAAAAAAAAAAAAAAATTTTAGTTACTTTGGAAAAAAAAATATTTTTTTAGTTTCTTTGGAAAAAAAATTATTTTTTTAGTTACTTTGGAAAAAAAAATATTTTTTTAGTTACTTTGGAAAAAAAAATATTTTTTTAGTTACTTTGGAAAAAAAAATATTTTTTTAGTTTCTTTGGAAAAAAAAAAAAAAATTTTAGTTACTTTGGAAAAAAAAATATTTTTTTAGTTTCTTTGGAAAAAAAATTATTTTTTTAGTTACTTTGGAAAAAAAAATATTTTTTTAGTTACTTTGGAAAAAAAAATATTTTTTTAGTTACTTTGGAAAAAAAAATATTTTTTTAGTTTCTTTGGAAAAAAAAAAAATTTTTTAGTTACTTTGGAAAAAAAATATTTTTTTAGTTACTTTGGAAAAAAAATTATTTTTTTAGTTACTTTGGAAAAAAAAATATTTTTTTAGTTACTTTGGAAAAAAAATATTTTTTTAGTTACTTTGGAAAAAAAAATATTTTTTTAGTTACTTTGGAAAAAAAAATATTTTTTTAGTTACTTTGGAAAAAAAATTATTTTTTTAGTTACTTTGGAAAAAAAATTATTTTTTTAGTTACTTTGGAAAAAAATATATTTTTTTAGTTACTTTGGGAAAAAAAATATTTTTTTAGTTACTTTGGAAAAAAAAATATTTTTTTAGTTACTTTGGAAAAAAAAATATTTTTTTAGTTACTTTGGAAAAAAAATTATTTTTTTAGTTACTTTGGAAAAAAAAATATTTTTTTAGTTACTTTGGAAAAAAAATTATTTTTTTAGTTACTTTGGAAAAAAAAATATTTTTTTAGTTACTTTGGAAAAAAATATATTTTTTTAGTTACTTTGGAAAAAAAATATTTTTTTAGTTACTTTGGAAAAAAAAATATTTTTTTAGTTACTTTGGAAAAAAAAATATTTTTTTAGTTACTTTGGAAAAAAAAATATTTTTTTAGTTACTTTGGAAAAAAAAATATTTTTTTAGTTACTTTGGAAAAAAATATATTTTTTTAGTTACTTTGGAAAAAAATATTTTTTTTTAGTTACTTTGGAAAAAAAATATTTTTTTAGTTACTTTGGAAAAAAAAATATTTTTTTAGTTACTTTGGAAAAAAAAAAAATTTTTTAGTTACTTTGGAAAAAAAAAAAATTTTTTAGTTACTTTGGAAAAAAAAAAATTTTTTTAGTTACTTTGGAAAAAAAATTTTTTTTTTAGTTACTTTGGAAAAAAAAAATTTTTTAGTTACTTTGGAAAAAAAATATTTTTTTAGTTACTTTGGAAAAAAAAATATTTTTTTAGTTACTTTGGGAAAAAAAATATTTTTTTAGTTACTTTGGAAAAAAAAATATTTTTTTAGTTACTTTGGAAAAAAAAATATTTTTTTAGTTACTTTGGAAAAAAATATATTTTTTTAGTTACTTTGGAAAAAAATATATTTTTTTAGTTACTTTGGAAAAAAAAATATTTTTTTAGTTACTTTGGAAAAAAAAAATTTTTTTTAGTTACTTTGGAAAAAAAAATATTTTTTTAGTTTCTTTGGAAAAAAAATATTTTTTTTAGTTACTTTGGAAAAAAATATTTTTTTTTAGTTTCTTTGGGAAAAAAAATATTTTTTTAGTTACTTTGGAAAAAAAAATATTTTTTTAGTTACTTTGGAAAAAAAAATATTTTTTTAGTTACTTTGGAAAAAAAAATATTTTTTTAGTTTCTTTGGAAAAAAAAATATTTTTTTAGTTACTTTGGAAAAAAAATTATTTTTTTAGTTACTTTGGAAAAAAAAATATTTTTTTAGTTACTTTGGAAAAAAAAATATTTTTTTAGTTACTTTGGAAAAAAAATATTTTTTTAGTTACTTTGGAAAAAAAAATATTTTTTTAGTTACTTTGGAAAAAAAAATATTTTTTTAGTTACTTTGGAAAAAAAAATATTTTTTTAGTTACTTTGGAAAAAAAAAAAAAATTTTAGTTTCTTTGGAAAAAAAAAAAAATTTTAGTTACTTTGGAAAAAAATATTTTTTTTTAGTTTCTTTGGAAAAAAAAATTTTTTTTTAGTTACTTTGGAAAAAAAATATTTTTTTAGTTACTTTGGAAAAAAAAATATTTTTTTAGTTACTTTGGAAAAAAAAAATATTTTTTTAGTTACTTTGGAAAAAAAAATATTTTTTTAGTTACTTTGGAAAAAAAATTATTTTTTTAGTTACTTTGGAAAAAAAAATATTTTTTTAGTTACTTTGGAAAAAAAAATATTTTTTTAGTTACTTTGGAAAAAAAAATATTTTTTTAGTTACTTTGGAAAAAAAAATATTTTTTTAGTTACTTTGGAAAAAAAAATATTTTTTTAGTTACTTTGGAAAAAAAAATATTTTTTTAGTTACTTTGGAAAAAAAAATATTTTTTTAGTTACTTTGGAAAAAAAAAAAAATTTTTAGTTACTTTGGAAAAAAAAATTTTTTTTTAGTTTCTTTGGAAAAAAAAAGTTTTTAGTTACTTTGGAAAAAAAAAATATTTTTTAGTTTCTTTGGAAAAAAAAATATTTTTTTAGTTACTTTGGAAAAAAAATATTTTTTTAGTTACTTTGGAAAAAAAAATATTTTTTTAGTTACTTTGGAAAAAAATATATTTTTTTAGTTACTTTGGAAAAAAAATATTTTTTTAGTTACTTTGGAAAAAAAATATTTTTTTAGTTACTTTGGAAAAAAAAATATTTTTTTAGTTACTTTGGAAAAAAAAATATTTTTTTAGTTACTTTGGAAAAAAATATATTTTTTTAGTTACTTTGGAAAAAAAAATATTTTTTTAGTTACTTTGGAAAAAAAATATTTTTTTAGTTACTTTGGGAAAAAAAATATTTTTTTAGTTACTTTGGAAAAAAAAATATTTTTTTAGTTACTTTGGGAAAAAAAATATTTTTTTAGTTACTTTGGAAAAAAAAATATTTTTTTAGTTACTTTGGAAAAAAAAATATTTTTTTAGTTACTTTGGAAAAAAAAATATTTTTTTAGTTACTTTGGAAAAAAATATATTTTTTTAGTTACTTTGGAAAAAAAAATATTTTTTTAGTTACTTTGGAAAAAAAAAATGTTTTAGTTACTTTGGAAAAAAAAATATTTTTTTAGTTTCTTTGGAAAAAAAAAAAATTTTTTAGTTACTTTGGAAAAAAATATATTTTTTTAGTTTCTTTGGAAAAAAAAAAAATTTTTAGTTACTTTGGAAAAAAAAATATTTTTTTAGTTACTTTGGAAAAAAAAATATTTTTTTAGTTACTTTGGAAAAAAAAATATTTTTTTAGTTTCTTTGGAAAAAAAAATATTTTTTTAGTTTCTTTGGAAAAAAAAATATTTTTTTAGTTACTTTGGAAAAAAAATTATTTTTTTAGTTACTTTGGAAAAAAAAATATTTTTTTAGTTACTTTGGAAAAAAAATATTTTTTTAGTTACTTTGGAAAAAAAATATTTTTTTAGTTACTTTGGAAAAAAAAATATTTTTTTAGTTACTTTGGAAAAAAAAATATTTTTTTAGTTACTTTGGAAAAAAAAATATTTTTTTAGTTACTTTGGAAAAAAAAATATTTTTTTAGTTACTTTGGAAAAAAAAATATTTTTTTAGTTACTTTGGAAAAAAAAATATTTTTTTAGTTACTTTGGAAAAAAAAATATTTTTTTAGTTACTTTGGAAAAAAAAATATTTTTTTAGTTACTTTGGAAAAAAAAATATTTTTTTAGTTACTTTGGGAAAAAAAAATTTTTTTTAGTTACTTTGGAAAAAAAAAAAATTTTTTAGTTACTTTGGAAAAAAAAAATTTTTTTAGTTACTTTGGAAAAAAAAATATTTTTTTAGTTACTTTGGAAAAAAAAAAATTTTTTTAGTTACTTTGGAAAAAAAAATATTTTTTTAGTTACTTTGGAAAAAAAAAAAAATTTTTAGTTACTTTGGAAAAAAAAATATTTTTTTAGTTTCTTTGGAAAAAAAAAAAAAAATTTTAGTTACTTTGGAAAAAAAAATATTTTTTTAGTTTCTTTGGAAAAAAAATTATTTTTTTAGTTACTTTGGAAAAAAAAATATTTTTTTAGTTACTTTGGAAAAAAAAATATTTTTTTAGTTACTTTGGAAAAAAAAATATTTTTTTAGTTTCTTTGGAAAAAAAAAAAAATTTTTAGTTACTTTGGAAAAAAAAATATTTTTTTAGTTTCTTTGGAAAAAAAATTATTTTTTTAGTTACTTTGGAAAAAAAAATATTTTTTTAGTTACTTTGGAAAAAAAAATATTTTTTTAGTTACTTTGGAAAAAAAAATATTTTTTTAGTTTCTTTGGAAAAAAAAAAAATTTTTTAGTTACTTTGGAAAAAAAATATTTTTTTAGTTACTTTGGAAAAAAAATTATTTTTTTAGTTACTTTGGAAAAAAAAATATTTTTTTAGTTACTTTGGAAAAAAAATATTTTTTTAGTTACTTTGGAAAAAAAAATATTTTTTTAGTTACTTTGGAAAAAAAAATATTTTTTTAGTTACTTTGGAAAAAAAATTATTTTTTTAGTTACTTTGGAAAAAAAATTATTTTTTTAGTTACTTTGGAAAAAAATATATTTTTTTAGTTACTTTGGGAAAAAAAATATTTTTTTAGTTACTTTGGAAAAAAAAATATTTTTTTAGTTACTTTGGAAAAAAAAATATTTTTTTAGTTACTTTGGAAAAAAAAATATTTTTTTAGTTACTTTGGAAAAAAAAATATTTTTTTAGTTACTTTGGAAAAAAAATTATTTTTTTAGTTACTTTGGAAAAAAAAATATTTTTTTAGTTACTTTGGAAAAAAATATATTTTTTTAGTTACTTTGGAAAAAAAATATTTTTTTAGTTACTTTGGAAAAAAAAATATTTTTTTAGTTACTTTGGAAAAAAAAATATTTTTTTAGTTACTTTGGAAAAAAAAATATTTTTTTAGTTACTTTGGAAAAAAAAATATTTTTTTAGTTACTTTGGAAAAAAAAATATTTTTTTAGTTACTTTGGAAAAAAATATTTTTTTTTAGTTACTTTGGAAAAAAAATATTTTTTTAGTTACTTTGGAAAAAAAAATATTTTTTTAGTTACTTTGGAAAAAAAAAATTTTTTTTAGTTACTTTGGAAAAAAAAAAATTTTTTTAGTTACTTTGGAAAAAAAAAAATTTTTTTAGTTACTTTGGAAAAAAAATTTTTTTTTTAGTTACTTTGGAAAAAAAAAATTTTTTAGTTACTTTGGAAAAAAAAATATTTTTTTAGTTACTTTGGAAAAAAAAATATTTTTTTAGTTACTTTGGGAAAAAAAATATTTTTTTAGTTACTTTGGAAAAAAAAATATTTTTTTAGTTACTTTGGAAAAAAAAATATTTTTTTAGTTACTTTGGAAAAAAATATATTTTTTTAGTTACTTTGGAAAAAAATATATTTTTTTAGTTACTTTGGAAAAAAAAATATTTTTTTAGTTACTTTGGAAAAAAAAAATTTTTTTTAGTTACTTTGGAAAAAAAAATATTTTTTTAGTTTCTTTGGAAAAAAAATATTTTTTTTAGTTACTTTGGAAAAAAATATTTTTTTTTAGTTTCTTTGGGAAAAAAAATATTTTTTTAGTTACTTTGGAAAAAAAAATATTTTTTTAGTTACTTTGGAAAAAAAAATATTTTTTTAGTTACTTTGGAAAAAAAAATATTTTTTTAGTTTCTTTGGAAAAAAAAATATTTTTTTAGTTACTTTGGAAAAAAAATTATTTTTTTAGTTACTTTGGAAAAAAAAATATTTTTTTAGTTACTTTGGAAAAAAAAATATTTTTTTAGTTACTTTGGAAAAAAAATATTTTTTTAGTTACTTTGGAAAAAAAAATATTTTTTTAGTTACTTTGGAAAAAAAAATATTTTTTTAGTTACTTTGGAAAAAAAAATATTTTTTTAGTTACTTTGGAAAAAAAATATTTTTTTAGTTTCTTTGGAAAAAAAAAAATTTTTTTAGTTACTTTGGAAAAAAATATTTTTTTTTAGTTTCTTTGGAAAAAATTTTTTTTTTTAGTTACTTTGGAAAAAAAATATTTTTTTAGTTACTTTGGAAAAAAAAATATTTTTTTAGTTACTTTGGAAAAAAAAATATTTTTTTAGTTACTTTGGAAAAAAAAATATTTTTTTAGTTACTTTGGAAAAAAAAAAATTTTTTTAGTTACTTTGGAAAAAAAAAAATTTTTTTAGTTACTTTGGAAAAAAAATATTTTTTTAGTTACTTTGGGAAAAAAAATATTTTTTTAGTTACTTTGGAAAAAAAAATATTTTTTTAGTTACTTTGGAAAAAAAAATATTTTTTTAGTTACTTTGGAAAAATAATTATTTTTTTAGTTACTTTGGAAAAAAAAATATTTTTTAAGTTACTTTGGAAAAAAAATTATTTTTTTAGTTACTTTGGAAAAAAAAATATTTTTTTAGTTACTTTGGAAAAAAAAATATTTTTTTAGTTACTTTGGAAAAAAAATATTTTTTTAGTTACTTTGGAAAAAAAATAATTTTTTTAGTTACTTTGGAAAAAAAATAATTTTTTTAGTTACTTTGGAAAAAAAAATATTTTTTTAGTTACTTTGGAAAAAAAATTATTTTTTTAGTTACTTTGGAAAAAAAATATTTTTTTAGTTACTTTGGAAAAAAAATTATTTTTTTAGTTACTTTGGAAAAAAATATATTTTTTTAGTTACTTTGGAAAAAAAAATATTTTTTTAGTTACTTTGGAAAAAAAAATGTTTTAGTTACTTTGGAAAAAAAAATATTTTTTTAGTTTCTTTGGAAAAAAAAAAAATTTTTTAGTTACTTTGGAAAAAAATATTTTTTTTTAGTTTCTTTGGAAAAAAAAAAAATTTTTTAGTTACTTTGGAAAAAAAAATATTTTTTTAGTTACTTTGGAAAAAAAAATATTTTTTTAGTTACTTTGGAAAAAAAAATATTTTTTTAGTTTCTTTGGAAAAAAAAATATTTTTTTAGTTTCTTTGGAAAAAAAAATATTTTTTTAGTTACTTTGGAAAAAAAATTATTTTTTTAGTTACTTTGGAAAAAAAAATATTTTTTTAGTTACTTTGGAAAAAAAATATTTTTTTAGTTACTTTGGAAAAAAAATATTTTTTTAGTTACTTTGGAAAAAAAAATATTTTTTTAGTTACTTTGGAAAAAAAAATATTTTTTTAGTTACTTTGGAAAAAAAAATATTTTTTTAGTTACTTTGGAAAAAAAAATATTTTTTTAGTTACTTTGGAAAAAAAATTATTTTTTTAGTTACTTTGGAAAAAAAAATATTTTTTTAGTTACTTTGGAAAAAAAAATATTTTTTTAGTTACTTTGGAAAAAAAAATATTTTTTTAGTTACTTTGGAAAAAAAAATTTTTTTTTAGTTACTTTGGGAAAAAAAAAATTTTTTTAGTTACTTTGGAAAAAAAAATATTTTTTTAGTTACTTTGGAAAAAAAAAAATTTTTTTAGTTACTTTGGAAAAAAAAATATTTTTTTAGTTACTTTGGAAAAAAAAAAATTTTTTTAGTTACTTTGGAAAAAAAAATATTTTTTTAGTTACTTTGGAAAAAAAAATTTTTTTTTAGTTACTTTGGAAAAAAAAATATTTTTTTAGTTTCTTTGGAAAAAAAAAAAAAATTTTTAGTTACTTTGGAAAAAAAAATATTTTTTTAGTTTCTTTGGAAAAAAAATTATTTTTTTAGTTACTTTGGAAAAAAAAATATTTTTTTAGTTACTTTGGAAAAAAAAATATTTTTTTAGTTACTTTGGAAAAAAAATTATTTTTTTAGTTACTTTGGAAAAAAAAATATTTTTTTAGTTACTTTGGAAAAAAAAATATTTTTTTAGTTACTTTGGAAAAAAAATATTTTTTTAGTTACTTTGGAAAAAAAATAATTTTTTTAGTTACTTTGGAAAAAAAATTATTTTTTTAGTTACTTTGGAAAAAAAAATATTTTTTTAGTTACTTTGGAAAAAAAATTATTTTTTTAGTTACTTTGGAAAAAAAATATTTTTTTAGTTACTTTGGAAAAAAAAATATTTTTTTAGTTACTTTGGAAAAAAATATATTTTTTTAGTTACTTTGGAAAAAAAAATATTTTTTTAGTTACTTTGGAAAAAAAAATGTTTTAGTTACTTTGGAAAAAAAAATATTTTTTTAGTTTCTTTGGAAAAAAAAAAAATTTTTTAGTTACTTTGGAAAAAAATATATTTTTTTAGTTTCTTTGGAAAAAAAAAAAATTTTTTAGTTACTTTGGAAAAAAAAATATTTTTTTAGTTACTTTGGAAAAAAAAATATTTTTTTAGTTACTTTGGAAAAAAAAATATTTTTTTAGTTTCTTTGGAAAAAAAAATATTTTTTTAGTTTCTTTGGAAAAAAAAATATTTTTTTAGTTACTTTGGAAAAAAAATTATTTTTTTAGTTACTTTGGAAAAAAAAATATTTTTTTAGTTACTTTGGAAAAAAAATATTTTTTTAGTTACTTTGGAAAAAAAATATTTTTTTAGTTACTTTGGAAAAAAAAATATTTTTTTAGTTACTTTGGAAAAAAAAATATTTTTTTAGTTACTTTGGAAAAAAAAATATTTTTTTAGTTACTTTGGAAAAAAAAATATTTTTTTAGTTACTTTGGAAAAAAAAATATTTTTTTAGTTACTTTGGAAAAAAAAATATTTTTTTAGTTACTTTGGAAAAAAAAATATTTTTTTAGTTACTTTGGAAAAAAAAATATTTTTTTAGTTACTTTGGAAAAAAAAATATTTTTTTAGTTACTTTGGGAAAAAAAATTTTTTTTTAGTTACTTTGGAAAAAAAAATATTTTTTTAGTTACTTTGGAAAAAAAAAAAATTTTTTAGTTACTTTGGAAAAAAAAATATTTTTTTAGTTACTTTGGAAAAAAAAAAATTTTTTTAGTTACTTTGGAAAAAAAAATATTTTTTTAGTTACTTTGGAAAAAAAAAATTTTTTTTAGTTACTTTGGAAAAAAAAATATTTTTTTAGTTTCTTTGGAAAAAAAAAAAATTTTTTAGTTACTTTGGAAAAAAATATATTTTTTTAGTTTCTTTGGAAAAAAAATTATTTTTTTAGTTACTTTGGAAAAAAAAATATTTTTTTAGTTACTTTGGAAAAAAAAATATTTTTTTAGTTACTTTGGAAAAAAAAATATTTTTTTAGTTTCTTTGGAAAAAAAAAAAATTTTTTAGTTACTTTGGAAAAAAAAATATTTTTTTAGTTACTTTGGAAAAAAATATATTTTTTTAGTTACTTTGGGAAAAAAAATATTTTTTTAGTTACTTTGGAAAAAAAAATATTTTTTTAGTTACTTTGGAAAAAAAAATATTTTTTTAGTTACTTTGGAAAAAAAATTATTTTTTTAGTTACTTTGGAAAAAAAAATATTTTTTTAGTTACTTTGGAAAAAAAATTATTTTTTTAGTTACTTTGGAAAAAAAAATATTTTTTTAGTTACTTTGGAAAAAAATATATTTTTTTAGTTACTTTGGAAAAAAAATATTTTTTTAGTTACTTTGGAAAAAAAAATATTTTTTTAGTTACTTTGGAAAAAAAAATATTTTTTTAGTTACTTTGGAAAAAAAAATATTTTTTTAGTTACTTTGGAAAAAAAAATATTTTTTTAGTTACTTTGGAAAAAAAAATATTTTTTTAGTTACTTTGGAAAAAAAAATATTTTTTTAGTTACTTTGGAAAAAAAAATATTTTTTTAGTTACTTTGGAAAAAAAAATATTTTTTTAGTTACTTTGGAAAAAAAAATATTTTTTTAGTTACTTTGGAAAAAAAAAAAATTTTTTAGTTACTTTGGAATTTTTTTTTTTTTTTAGTTTCTTTGGAAAAAAAAAATTTTTTTTAGTTACTTTGGAAAAAAAAAATTTTTTTTAGTTTCTTTGGAAAAAAAAATATTTTTTTAGTTACTTTGGAAAAAAAAATATTTTTTTAGTTACTTTGGAAAAAAAAATATTTTTTTAGTTACTTTGGAAAAAAATATATTTTTTTAGTTACTTTGGAAAAAAAATATTTTTTTAGTTACTTTGGAAAAAAAAATATTTTTTTAGTTACTTTGGAAAAAAAAATATTTTTTTAGTTACTTTGGAAAAAAAAAATTTTTTTTAGTTACTTTGGAAAAAAAAAATTTTTTTTAGTTACTTTGGAAAAAAAAATATTTTTTTAGTTACTTTGGAAAAAAAAATTTTTTTAGTTACTTTGGAAAAAAAAATATTTTTTTAGTTACTTTGGAAAAAAAAATATTTTTTTAGTTACTTTGGAAAAAAAAATATTTTTTTAGTTACTTTGGAAAAAAAAATATTTTTTTAGTTACTTTGGAAAAAAAAATATTTTTTTAGTTACTTTGGAAAAAAAAATATTTTTTTAGTTACTTTGGAAAAAAAAAAATTTTTTTAGTTACTTTGGAAAAAAAAATATTTTTTTAGTTTCTTTGGAAAAAAAAAAATTTTTTTAGTTACTTTGGAAAAAAATATTTTTTTTTAGTTTCTTTGGAAAAAAAAATATTTTTTTAGTTACTTTGGAAAAAAAAATATTTTTTTAGTTACTTTGGAAAAAAAAATATTTTTTTAGTTACTTTGGAAAAAAAAATATTTTTTTAGTTTCTTTGGAAAAAAAAATATTTTTTTAGTTACTTTGGAAAAAAAATATTTTTTTAGTTACTTTGGAAAAAAAAATATTTTTTTAGTTACTTTGGAAAAAAAAATATTTTTTTAGTTACTTTGGAAAAAAAAATATTTTTTTAGTTACTTTGGAAAAACAAATATTTTTTTAGTTACTTTGGAAAAAAAAATATTTTTTTAGTTACTTTGGAAAAAAAAATATTTTTTTAGTTACTTTGGAAAAAAAAATATTTTTTTAGTTTCTTTGGAAAAAAAAAATTTTTTTTAGTTACTTTGGAAAAAAATATTTTTTTTTAGTTTCTTTGGAAAAAAAATTTTTTTTTAGTTACTTTGGAAAAAAAATATTTTTTTAGTTACTTTGGAAAAACAAATATTTTTTTAGTTACTTTGGAAAAAAAAATATTTTTTTAGTTACTTTGGAAAAAAAGTTACTTTTTTAGTTACTTTGGAAAAAGAAATATTTTTTTAGTTACTTTGGAAAAAAAAATATTTTTTTAGTTACTTTGGAAAAAAAAATATTTTTTTAGTTACTTTGGAAAAAAAAATATTTTTTTAGTTACTTTGGGAAAAAAAAAAATTTTTTAGTTACTTTGGAAAAAAAAAAAAATTTTTAGTTACTTTGGAAAAAAAAAAATTTTTTTAGTTACTTTGGAAAAAAATATTTTTTTTTAGTTTCTTTGGAAAAAAAAATATTTTTTTAGTTACTTTGGAAAAAAAAATATTTTTTTAGTTACTTTGGAAAAAAAAATATTTTTTTAGTTTCTTTGGAAAAAAAAATATTTTTTTAGTTACTTTGGAAAAAAAATATTTTTTTAGTTACTTTGGAAAAAAAAATATTTTTTTAGTTACTTTGGAAAAAAAAATATTTTTTTAGTTACTTTGGAAAAAAAAATATTTTTTTAGTTACTTTGAAAAAAAAATATTTTTTTAGTTACTTTGGAAAAAAAAATATTTTTTTAGTTACTTTGGAAAAAAAAATATTTTTTTAGTTACTTTGGAAAAAAAAATATTTTTTTAGTTTCTTTGGAAAAAAAAAATTTTTTTTAGTTACTTTGGAAAAAAATATTTTTTTTTAGTTTCTTTGGAAAAAAAAAATTTTTTTAGTTACTTTGGAAAAAAAAATATTTTTTTAGTTACTTTGGAAAAACAAATATTTTTTTAGTTACTTTGGAAAAAAAAATATTTTTTTAGTTACTTTGGAAAAAAAAATATTTTTTTAGTTACTTTGGAAAAAAAAATATTTTTTTAGTTTCTTTGGAAAAAAAAAATTTTTTTTAGTTACTTTGGAAAAAAATATTTTTTTTTAGTTTCTTTGGAAAAAAAAATTTTTTTTAGTTACTTTGGAAAAAAAAATATTTTTTTAGTTACTTTGGAAAAACAAATATTTTTTTAGTTACTTTGGAAAAAAATATATTTTTTTAGTTACTTTGGAAAAAAAGTTACTTTTTTAGTTACTTTGGAAAAAAAAATATTTTTTTAGTTACTTTGGAAAAAAAAATATTTTTTTAGTTACTTTGGAAAAAAAAATATTTTTTTAGTTACTTTGGAAAAAAAAATATTTTTTTAGTTACTTTGGGAAAAAAAATATTTTTTTAGTTACTTTGGGAAAAAAAATATTTTTTTAGTTACTTTGGAAAAAAAAATATTTTTTTAGTTACTTTGGAAAAAAAAATATTTTTTTAGTTACTTTGGAAAAAAAAATATTTTTTTAGTTACTTTGGAAAAAAAAATATTTTTTTAGTTACTTTGGAAAAAAAATATTTTTTTAGTTACTTTGGAAAAAAAAATATTTTTTTAGTTTCTTTGGAAAAAAAAATATTTTTTTAGTTACTTTGGAAAAAAAATTATTTTTTTAGTTACTTTGGAAAAAAAAATATTTTTTTAGTTACTTTGGAAAAAAAATTATTTTTTTAGTTACTTTGGAAAAAAAAATATTTTTTTAGTTACTTTGGAAAAAAATATATTTTTTTAGTTACTTTGGAAAAAAAATATTTTTTTAGTTACTTTGGAAAAAAAAATATTTTTTTAGTTACTTTGGAAAAAAAAATATTTTTTTAGTTACTTTGGAAAAAAAAATATTTTTTTAGTTACTTTGGAAAAAAAAATATTTTTTTAGTTACTTTGGAAAAAAAAATATTTTTTTAGTTACTTTGGAAAAAAAAATATTTTTTTAGTTACTTTGGGAAAAAAAATATTTTTTTAGTTACTTTGGAAAAAAAAATATTTTTTTAGTTACTTTGGAAAAAAAAATATTTTTTTAGTTACTTTGGAAAAAAAAAAAATTTTTTAGTTACTTTGGAAATTTTTTTTTTTTTTTAGTTTCTTTGGAAAAAAATTTTTTTTTTTAGTTACTTTGGAAAAAAATTTTTTTTTTTAGTTTCTTTGGAAAAAAAAATATTTTTTTAGTTACTTTGGAAAAAAAAATATTTTTTTAGTTACTTTGGAAAAAAAAATATTTTTTTAGTTACTTTGGAAAAAAATATATTTTTTTAGTTACTTTGGAAAAAAAATATTTTTTTAGTTACTTTGGAAAAAAAAATATTTTTTTAGTTACTTTGGAAAAAAAAATATTTTTTTAGTTACTTTGGAAAAAAAAAATTTTTTAGTTACTTTGGAAAAAAAAATATTTTTTTAGTTACTTTGGAAAAAAAAATATTTTTTTAGTTACTTTGGAAAAAAAAATATTTTTTTAGTTACTTTGGAAAAAAAAATATTTTTTTAGTTACTTTGGAAAAAAAAATATTTTTTTAGTTACTTTGGAAAAAAAAATATTTTTTTAGTTACTTTGGAAAAAAAAAAAAATTTTTAGTTACTTTGGAAAAAAAATATTTTTTTAGTTTCTTTGGAAAAAAAAAAATTTTTTTAGTTACTTTGGAAAAAAATATTTTTTTTTAGTTTCTTTGGAAAAAAAAAAATTTTTTTAGTTACTTTGGAAAAAAAAATATTTTTTTAGTTACTTTGGAAAAAAAAATATTTTTTTAGTTACTTTGGAAAAAAAAATATTTTTTTAGTTTCTTTGGAAAAAAAAATATTTTTTTAGTTACTTTGGAAAAAAAAATATTTTTTTAGTTACTTTGGAAAAAAAAATATTTTTTTAGTTACTTTGGAAAAAAAAATATTTTTTTAGTTACTTTGGAAAAAAAAAAAATTTTTAGTTACTTTGGAAAAAAAAATATTTTTTTAGTTTCTTTGGAAAAAAAAAAATTTTTTTAGTTACTTTGGAAAAAAATATTTTTTTTTAGTTTCTTTGGAAAAAAAAAAAATTTTTTAGTTACTTTGGAAAAAAAAATATTTTTTTAGTTACTTTGGAAAAAAAAATATTTTTTTAGTTACTTTGGAAAAAAAAATATTTTTTTAGTTTCTTTGGAAAAAAAAATATTTTTTTAGTTACTTTGGAAAAAAAAATATTTTTTTAGTTACTTTGGAAAAAAAAATATTTTTTTAGTTACTTTGGAAAAAAAAATATTTTTTTAGTTACTTTGGAAAAAAAATGTTTTTTTAGTTACTTTGGAAAAAAAATATTTTTTTAGTTACTTTGGAAAAAAAAATATTTTTTTAGTTACTTTGGAAAAAAAAATATTTTTTTAGTTACTTTGGAAAAAAAAATATTTTTTTAGTTTCTTTGGAAAAAAAAAATTTTTTTTAGTTACTTTGGAAAAAAATATTTTTTTTTAGTTTCTTTGGAAAAAAAAATTTTTTTTAGTTACTTTGGAAAAAAAAATATTTTTTTAGTTACTTTGGAAAAACAAATATTTTTTTAGTTACTTTGGAAAAAAAAAATATTTTTTTAGTTACTTTGGGAAAAAAAATATTTTTTTAGTTACTTTGGAAAAAAAAATATTTTTTTAGTTACTTTGGAAAAAAAAATATTTTTTTAGTTACTTTGGAAAAAAAAATATTTTTTTAGTTACTTTGGAAAAAAAAATATTTTTTTAGTTACTTTGGAAAAAAAAATATTTTTTTAGTTACTTTGGAAAAAAAAAAAAAATTTTAGTTACTTTGGAATTTTTTTTTTTTTTTTTAGTTTCTTTGGAAAAAAAAAGAAGTTTTTAGTTACTTTGGAAAAAAAAAAAATTTTTTAGTTTCTTTGGAAAAAAAAATATTTTTTTAGTTACTTTGGAAAAAAAAATATTTTTTTAGTTACTTTGGAAAAAAAAATATTTTTTTAGTTACTTTGGAAAAAAATATATTTTTTTAGTTACTTTGGAAAAAAAATATTTTTTTAGTTACTTTGGAAAAAAAAATATTTTTTTAGTTACTTTGGGAAAAGAATTTTTTTTTTAGTTACTTTGGAAAAAAAAAAATTTTTTTAGTTACTTTGGAAAAAAAATTTTTTTTTTAGTTACTTTGGAAAAAAAAAAATTTTTTTAGTTACTTTGGAAAAAAAAAATTTTTTTAGTTACTTTGGAAAAAAAAATTTTTTTTTAGTTACTTTGGAAAAAAAAATATTTTTTTAGTTACTTTGGGAAAAAAAATATTTTTTTAGTTACTTTGGAAAAAAAAAATATTTTTTTAGTTACTTTGGAAAAAAAAATATTTTTTTAGTTACTTTGGAAAAAAAAATATTTTTTTAGTTACTTTGGAAAAAAATATATTTTTTTAGTTACTTTGGAAAAAAAAATATTTTTTTAGTTACTTTGGAAAAAAAAAATTTTTTTAGTTACTTTGGAAAAAAAAATATTTTTTTAGTTTCTTTGGAAAAAAAAAATTTTTTTTAGTTACTTTGGAAAAAAAAATTTTTTTTTAGTTTCTTTGGAAAAAAAAAAATTTTTTTAGTTACTTTGGAAAAAAAAATATTTTTTTAGTTACTTTGGAAAAAAAAATATTTTTTTAGTTACTTTGGAAAAAAAAATATTTTTTTAGTTTCTTTGGAAAAAAAAATATTTTTTTAGTTACTTTGGAAAAAAAAATTTTTTTTTAGTTACTTTGGAAAAAAAAATATTTTTTTAGTTACTTTGGAAAAAAAAATATTTTTTTAGTTACTTTGGAAAAAAAATATTTTTTTAGTTACTTTGGAAAAAAAAATATTTTTTTAGTTACTTTGGAAAAAAAAATATTTTTTTAGTTACTTTGGAAAAAAAATTATTTTTTTAGTTACTTTGGAAAAAAATTTATTTTTTTAGTTACTTTGGAAAAAAAAATATTTTTTTAGTTACTTTGGGAAAAAAAATATTTTTTTAGTTACTTTGGAAAAAAAAATATTTTTTTAGTTACTTTGGAAAAAAAAATATTTTTTTAGTTACTTTGGAAAAAAAAATATTTTTTTAATTACTTTGGAAAAAAAAATTTTTTTTAGTTACTTTGGAAAAAAAATATTTTTTTAGTTACTTTGGAAAAAAAATTTTTTTTAGTTACTTTGGAAAAAAAATAATTTTTTAGTTACTTTGGAAAAAAAAATATTTTTTTAGTTACTTTGGAAAAAAAAAAATTTTTTAGTTACTTTGGAAAAAAAAAAATTTTTTAGTTACTTTGGAAAAAAAAATATTTTTTTAGTTACTTTGGAAAAAAAAATATTTTTTTAGTTACTTTGGAAAAAAAAATATTTTTTTTATTTACTTTGGAAAAAAAAATATTTTTTTAGTTTCTTTGGAAAAAAAAATATTTTTTTAGTTACTTTGGAAAAAAAAAATTTTTTTTTAGTTTCTTTGGAAAATTTTTTTTTTTTTAGTTACTTTGGAAAAAAAAATATTTTTTTAGTTACTTTGGAAAAAAAATATTTTTTTAGTTACTTTGGAAAAAAAAATTTTTTTTAGTTACTTTGGAAAAAAAAATATTTTTTTAGTTACTTTGGAAAAAAAAATATTTTTTTAGTTACTTTGGAAAAAAAAAAATTTTTTTAATTACTTTGGAAAAAAAATTTTTTTTTAGTTACTTTGGAAAAAAAATATTTTTTTAGTTACTTTGGAAAAAAATTTTTTTTTAGTTACTTTGGAAAAAAAATAATTTTTTAGTTACTTTGGAAAAAAAAATATTTTTTTAGTTACTTTGGAAAAAAAAATTTTTTTTAGTTACTTTGGAAAAAAAAAAAATTTTTAGTTACTTTGGAAAAAAAAATATTTTTTTAGTTACTTTGGAAAAAAAAATATTTTTTTAGTTACTTTGGAAAAAAAAATATTTTTTTTATTTACTTTGGAAAAAAAAATATTTTTTTAGTTTCTTTGGAAAAAAAAATATTTTTTTAGTTACTTTGGAAAAAAAAAAAAAATTTTTAGTTTCTTTGGAAAAAAATTATTTTTTTAGTTACTTTGGAAAAAAAAATATTTTTTTAGTTACTTTGGAAAAAAAATATTTTTTTAGTTACTTTGGAAAAAAAAAAAAATTTTTAGTTACTTTGGAAAAAAAAATATTTTTTTAGTTACTTTGGAAAAAAAATAATTTTTTTAGTTACTTTGGAAAAAAAATTATTTTTTTAGTTACTTTGGAAAAAAAAATATTTTTTTAGTTTCTTTGGGAAAAATTTTTTTTTTTTAGTTACTTTGGAAAAAAAAAATTTTTTTAGTTACTTTGGAAAAAAAAAAATTTTTTTAGTTACTTTGGAAAAAAAATTATTTTTTAGTTTCTTTGGAAAAAAATATATTTTTTTAGTTACTTTGGAAAAAAAAATATTTTTTTAGTTACTTTGGAAAAAAAAATATTTTTTTAGGTACTTTGGAAAAAAAAATATTTTTTTAGTTACTTTGGAAAAAAAAAATTTTTTTAGTTACTTTGGAAAAAAAAATATTTTTTTAGTTACTTTGGAAAAAAAAAAAATTTTTTAGTTACTTTGGAAAAAAAAAAATTTTTTAGTTTCTTTGGAAAAAAAAAATTTTTTTTAGTTACTTTGGAAAAAAAAATATTTTTTTAGTTTCTTTGGAAAAAAAAATATTTTTTTAGTTACTTTGGAAAAAAAAATATTTTTTTAGTTTCTTTGGAAAAAAAAATATTTTTTTAGTTACTTTGGAAAAAAAAATATTTTTTTAGTTTCTTGGAAAAAAAATATTTTTTAGTTACTTTGGAAAAAAAAATATTTTTTTAGTTACTTTGGAAAAAAAATATTTTTTTAGTTACTTTGGAAAAAAAAATATTTTTTTAGTTACTTTGGAAAAAAAAATATTTTTTTAGTTACTTTGGAAAAAAAAATATTTTTTTAGTTACTTTGGAAAAAAAAATATTTTTTAGTTACTTTGGAAAAAAAAATATTTTTTTAGTTACTTTGGAAAAAAAATATTTTTTTAGTTACTTTGGAAAAAAAAATATTTTTTAGTTACTTGGAAAAAAAATATTGTTTTAGTTACTTTGGAAAAAAAATTATTTTTTTAGTTACTTTGGAAAAAAATAAAAAATTTTAGTTACTTTGGAAAAAAAATTATTTTTTTAGTTACTTTGGAAAAAATTTTATTTTTTTAGTTACTTTGGAAAAAAAATTTTTTTTTTAGTTTCTTTGGAAAAAAAAAAATTTTTAGTTACTTTGGAAAAAAAAATATTTTTTTTAGTTTCTTTGGAAAAAAATATATTTTTTTAGTTACTTTGGAAAAAAAATATTTTTTTTAGTTTC
>NW_027634911.1:0-22000 GCF_949748355.1 Melanostigma gelatinosum | reverse complement strand
TAGTTACTTTGGGAAAAAAAATATTTTTTTAGTTACTTTGGAAAAAAAATATTTTTTTAGTTACTTTGGAAAAAAAAAATTTTTTTTAGTTACTTTGGAAAAAAATATATTTTTTTAGTTACTTTGGAAAAAAAAAATTTTTTTTAGTTTCTTTGGAAAAAAAAATATTTTTTTAGTTACTTTGGAAAAAAAAAATTTTTTTTAGTTTCTTTGGAAAAAAAAATTTTTTTTTAGTTACTTTGGAAAAAAAAATATTTTTTTAATTACTTTGGAAAAAAAATATTTTTTTAGTTACTTTGGAAAAAAAAATATTTTTTTAGTTACTTTGGAAAAAAAGTTACTTTTTCAGTTACTTTGGAAAAAAGTTACTTTTTTAGTTACTTTGGAAAAAAAATATTTTTTTAGTTACTTTGGGAAAAAAAATATTTTTTTAGTTTCTTTGGAAAAAAAAATATTTTTTTAGTTACATTTGGAAAAAAAAATATTTTTTTAGTTACTTTGGAAAAAAAAAAATGTTTTTAGTTACTTTGGAAAAAAAAATATTTTTTTAGTTACTTTGGAAAAAAAAAAAATTTTTAGTTACTTTGGAAAAAAATATATTTCTTTAGTTACTTTGGGAAAAAAAATATTTTTTTAGTTACTTTGGAAAAAAAATAATTTTTTTAGTTACTTTGGAAAAAAAAAATTTTTTTTAGTTACTTTGGAAAAAAAAAAAAATTTTTAGTTTCTTTGGAAAAAAAAATAATTTTTTAGTTACTTTGGAAAAAAAAATATTTTTTTAGTTTCTTTGGAAAAAAAAATTTTTTTTTAGTTACTTTGGAAAAAAAAATATTTTTTTAGTTTCTTTGGAAAAAAAAATATTTTTTTAGTTTCTTTGGGAAAAAAAAAATTTTTTTAGTTACTTTGGAAAAAAAAATATTTTTTTAGTTACTTTGGAAAAAAAAATATTTTTTTAGTTACTTTGGAAAAAAAATTATTTTTTTAGTTACTTTGGAAAAAAAAATATTTTTTTAGTTACTTTGGAAAAAAAAATATTTTTTTAGTTACTTTGGAAAAAAAAATATTTTTTTAGTTACTTTGGAAAAAAAAATATTTTTTTAGTTACTTTGGAAAAAAAAAAATTTTTTAGTTACTTTGGAAAAAAAAAAAAATTTTTAGTTTCTTTGGAAAAAAAAAAAATTTTTTAGTTACTTTGGAAAAAAAATATTTTTTTAGTTACTTTGGAAAAAAAAATATTTTTTTAGTTTCTTTGAAAAAAAAAAATATTTTTTAGTTACTTTGGAAAAAAAAATATTTTTTTAGTTTCTTTGGAAAAAAAAATATTTTTTTAGTTACTTTGGAAAAAAATATATTTTTTTAGTTACTTTGGAAAAAAAAATATTTTTTTAGTTTCTTTGGGAAAAAAAATATTTTTTTAGTTACTTTGGAAAAAAAATATTTTTTTAGTTACTTTGGAAAAAAAAATATTTTTTTAGTTACTTTGGAAAAAAAATTATTTTTTTAGTTACTTTGGAAAAAAAAATATTTTTTTAGTTACTTTGGAAAAAAAATATTTTTTTAGTTACTTTGGAAAAAAAAATATTTTTTTAGTTACTTTGGAAAAAAAAATATTTTTTTAGTTACTTTGGAAAAAAAATTATTTTTTTAGTTACTTTGGAAAAAAAAAATATTTTTTTAGTTACTTTGGAAAAAAAAAATTTTTTTTAGTTACTTTGGAAAAAAAAAATTTTTTTTAGTTACTTTGGAAAAAAAAATTTTTTTTTAGTTTCTTTGGAAAAAAAAATAAATTTTTAGTTACTTTGGAAAAAAAAATATTTTTTTAGTTTCTTTGGAAAAAAAAATATTTTTTTAGTTACTTTGGAAAAAAAAATATTTTTTTAGTTTCTTTGGAAAAAAAATATTTTTTTAGTTACTTTGGAAAAAAAATTATTTTTTTAGTTACTTTGGAAAAAAAAATATTTTTTTAGTTACTTTGGAAAAAAAATTATTTTTTTAGTTACTTTGGAAAAAAAATTATTTTTTTAGTTACTTTGGAAAAAAAAATATTTTTTTAGTTACTTTGGAAAAAAAATATTTTTTTAGTTACTTTGGAAAAAAAAATATTTTTTTAGTTACTTTGGAAAAAAAAATATTTTTTTAGTTACTTTGGAAAAAAAAATTTTTTTTTAGTTTCTTTGGAAAAAAAAAAAAATTTTTAGTTACTTTGGAAAAAAATTTTTTTTTTTAGTTTCTTTGGAAAAAAAAAATGTTTTAGTTACTTTGGAAAAAAAAAAAATTTTTTAGTTACTTTGGAAAAAAAAAAAAAATTTTAGTTACTTTGGAAAAAAAAATATTTTTTTTGTTTCTTTGGAAAAAAAAATATTTTTTTAGTTTCTTTGGAAAAAAAAATATTTTTTTAGTTTCTTTGGGAAAAAAAATATTTTTTTAGTTACTTTGGAAAAAAAAATATTTTTTTAGTTACTTTGGAAAAAAAAATATTTTTTTAGTTACTTTGGAAAAAAAATTATTTTTTTAGTTACTTTGGAAAAAAAAATATTTTTTTAGTTACTTTGGAAAAAAAAATATTTTTTTAGTTTCTTTGGAAAAAAAAATATTTTTTTAGTTACTTTGGAAAAAAAAATATTTTTTTAGTTTCTTTGGAAAAAAAAATATTTTTTTAGTTTCTTTGGAAAAAAAAATATTTTTTTAGTTACTTTGGAAAAAAAAATATTTTTTTAGTTTCTTTGGAAAAAAAAATATTTTTTTAGTTACTTTGGAAAAAAAAATATTTTTTTAGTTACTTTGGAAAAAAAATATTATTTTAGTTACTTTGGAAAAAAAAATATTTTTTTAGTTACTTTGGAAAAAAAATATTTTTTTAGTTACTTTGGAAAAAAAAATATTTTTTTAGTTTCTTTGGAAAAAAAAAAATTTTTTTAGTTACTTTGGAAAAAAAATATTTTTTTAGTTACTTTGGAAAAAAAAATTTTTTTTAGTTTCTTTGGAAAAAAAAAAAAATTTTTAGTTACTTTGGAAAAAAAAATATATTTTTTAGTTTCTTTGGAAAAAAAAATATTTTTTTAGTTACTTTGGAAAAAAAAATATTTTTTTAGTTTCTTTGGAAAAAAAATATTTTTTTAGTTTCTTTGGAAAAAAAAATATTTTTTTAGTTACTTTGGAAAAAAAAATATTTTTTTAGTTACTTTGGAAAAAAAAATATTTTTTTAGTTACTTTGGAAAAAAAAATATTTTTTTAGTTACTTTGGAAAAAAAATATTTTTTTAGTTACTTTGGAAAAAAAATATTTTTTTAGTTACTTTGGAAAAAAAATATTTTTTTAGTTACTTTGGAAAAAAAAAAATTTTTTTAGTTTCTTTGGAAAAAAAAAAATTTTTTTA
Source organism: Melanostigma gelatinosum (assembly GCF_949748355.1). NCBI lineage: Eukaryota > Metazoa > Chordata > Actinopteri > Perciformes > Zoarcidae > Melanostigma > Melanostigma gelatinosum. The sequence continues at coordinate 18,623 of NW_027634911.1, read as the reverse complement.
GTTACTTTGGAAAAAAAAATATTTTTTTAGTTTCTTTGGAAAAAAAAAAAATTTTTTAGTTACTTTGGAAAAAAAATATTTTTTTAGTTACTTTGGAAAAAAAAATATTTTTTTAGTTACTTTGGAAAAAAAAATATTTTTTTAGTTACTTTGGAAAAAAAATATTTTTTTAGTTACTTTGGAAAAAAAAATATTTTTTTAGTTACTTTGGAAAAAAAAATATTTTTTTAGTTACTTTGGAAAAAAAAATATTTTTTTAGTTTCTTTGGAAAAAAAAATTTTTTTTTAGTTACTTTGGAAAAAAAAATATTTTTTTAGTTTCTTTGGAAAAAAAAAAAATTTTTTAGTTACTTTGGAAAAAAAAAATGTTTTTAGTTACTTTGGAAAAAAAAATTTTTTTTAGTTTCTTTGGAAAAAAAAAAATTTTTTTAGTTACTTTGGAAAAAAAAATATATTTTTTAGTTTCTTTGGAAAAAAAAATATTTTTTTAGTTACTTTGGAAAAAAAAATATTTTTTTAGTTTCTTTGGAAAAAAAAATATTTTTTTAGTTTCTTTGGAAAAAAAAATATTTTTTTAGTTACTTTGGAAAAAAAAATATTTTTTTAGTTACTTTGGAAAAAAAAATATTTTTTTAGTTACTTTGGAAAAAAAAATATTTTTTTAGTTACTTTGGAAAAAAAATATTTTTTTAGTTACTTTGGAAAAAAAAATATTTTTTTAGTTACTTTGGAAAAAAAATATTTTTTTAGTTACTTTGGAAAAAAAAATATTTTTTTAGTTACTTTGGAAAAAAAAATATTTTTTTAGTTACTTTGGAAAAAAAATTATTTTTTTAGTTACTTTGGAAAAAAAAATTTTTTTAGTTACTTTGGAAAAAAAAATATTTTTTTAGTTTCTTTGGAAAAAAAAAATTTTTTTTAGTTACTTTGGAAAAAAAAATATTTTTTTAGTTTCTTTGGAAAAAAAATTATTTTTTTAGTTACTTTGGAAAAAAAAATATTTTTTTAGTTTCTTTGGAAAAAAATATATTTTTTTAGTTACTTTGGAAAAAAAAATATTTTTTTAGTTACTTTGGAAAAAAAAATATTTTTTTAGTTACTTTGGAAAAAAAATTATTTTTTTAGTTACTTTGGAAAAAAAAAAATTTTTTAGTTACTTTGGAAAAAAAAAAAATTTTTTAGTTACTTTGGAAAAAAAATATTTTTTTAGTTACTTTGGAAAAAAAAATATTTTTTTAGTTTCTTTGGAAAAAAAAATATTTTTTTAGTTACTTTGGAAAAAAAATTATTTTTTTAGTTTCTTTGGGAAAAAAAATATTTTTTTAGTTACTTTGGAAAAAAAAATATTTTTTTAGTTTCTTTGGAAAAAAATATATATTTTTAGTTACTTTGGAAAAAAAAATATTTTTTTAGTTACTTTGGAAAAAAAAATATTTTTTTAGTTACTTTGGAAAAAAAATTATTTTTTTAGTTACTTTGGAAAAAAAATTATTTTTTTAGTTACTTTGGAAAAAAAAATATTTTTTTAGTTACTTTGGAAAAAAAATATTTTTTTAGTTACTTTGGAAAAAAAAATATTTTTTTAGTTACTTTGGAAAAAAAAATATTTTTTTAGTTACTTTGGAAAAAAAATTATTTTTTTAGTTACTTTGGAAAAAAAATTATTTTTTTAGTTACTTTGGGAAAAAAAATATTTTTTTAGTTACTTTGGAAAAAAAAAAATTTTTTAGTTACTTTGGAAAAAAAAAAATTTTTTTAGTTACTTTGGAAAAAAAAATATTTTTTTAGTTACTTTGGAAAAAAAAAATTTTTTTTAGTTTCTTTGGAAAAAAAAATATTTTTTTAGTTACTTTGGAAAAAAAAAATTTTTTTTAGTTTCTTTGGAAAAAAAAAAAATTTTTTAGTTACTTTGGAAAAAAAAATATTTTTTTAGTTACTTTGGAAAAAAAAATATTTTTTTAGTTACTTTGGAAAAAAAAATATTTTTTTAGTTACTTTGGAAAAAAAAATATTTTTTTAATTACTTTGGAAAAAAAATATTTTTTTAGTTACTTTGGGAAAAAAAATATTTTTTTAGTTACTTTGGAAAAAAAGTTACTTTTTTAGTTACTTTGGAAAAAAGTTACTTTTTTAGTTACTTTGGAAAAAAAAATATTTTTTTAGTTACTTTGGGAAAAAAAATATTTTTTTAGTTTCTTTGGAAAAAAAAATATTTGTTTAGTTACATTTGGAAAAAAAAAAATTTTTTTAGTTACTTTGGAAAAAAAAAATGTTTTTAGTTACTTTGGAAAAAAAAATATTTTTTTAGTTACTTTGGAAAAAAAAAAATTTTTTAGTTACTTTGGAAAAAAAAATATTTTTTTAGTTTCTTTGGAAAAAAAATATTTTTTTAGTTACTTTGGAAAAAAAATATTTTTTTAGTTACTTTGGAAAAAAAAATATTTTTTTAGTTACTTTGGAAAAAAAAAAAATGTTTTAGTTACTTTGGAAAAAAAAAATTTTTTTAGTTACTTTGGAAAAAAAAATATTTTTTTAGTTACTTTGGAAAAAAAAATATTTTTTTAGTTACTTTGGAAAAAAAAATATTTTTTTAGTTTCTTTGGAAAAAAAAAAATTTTTTAGTTACTTTGGAAAAAAAAATATTTTTTTAGTTTCTTTGGGAAAAAAAAATTTTTTTAGTTACTTTGGAAAAAAAATATTTTTTTAGTTACTTTGGAAAAAAAAATATTTTTTTAATTACTTTGGAAAAAAAATATTTTTTTAGTTACTTTGGAAAAAAAAAAAATTTTTTAGTTACTTTGGAAAAAAAGTTACTTTTTTAGTTACTTTGGAAAAAAGTTACTTTTTTAGTTACTTTGGAAAAAAAAAAATTTTTTTAGTTACTTTGGGAAAAAAAATATTTTTTTAGTTTCTTTGGAAAAAAAAATATTTTTTTTAGTTACATTTGGAAAAAAAAATATTTTTTTAGTTACTTTGGAAAAAAAAATGTTTTTAGTTACTTTGGAAAAAAAAATATTTTTTTAGTTACTTTGGAAAAAAAAAAAAATTTTTAGTTACTTTGGAAAAAAAAATATTTTTTTAGTTTCTTTGGAAAAAAAAATATTTTTTTAGTTACTTTGGAAAAAAAATATTTTTTTAGTTACTTTGGAAAAAAAATATTTTTTTAGTTACTTTGGAAAAAAAAATATTTTTTTAGTTACTTTGGAAAAAAAAATATTTTTTTAGTTACTTTGGAAAAAAATATATTTTTTTAGTTTCTTTGGAAAAAAAAATTTTTTTTAGTTACTTTGGGAAAAAAAATATTTTTTTAGTTTCTTTGGAAAAAAAAAATTTTTTTTAGTTTCTTTGGAAAAAAAAATATTTTTTTAGTTACTTTGGAAAAAAAATAATTTTTTTAGTTACTTTGGAAAAAAAAATATTTTTTTAGTTACTTTGGAAAAAAAAATATTTTTTTAGTTACTTTGGAAAAAAAAATATTTTTTTAGTTACTTTGGAAAAAAAAATATTTTTTTAGTTACTTTGGAAAAAAAAAATTTTTTTAGTTACTTTGGAAAAAAAAAAAAATTTTTAGTTTCTTTGGAAAAAAAAAAAAATTTTTAGTTACTTTGGAAAAAAAATATTTTTTTAGTTACTTTGGAAAAAAAAATATTTTTTTAGTTTCTTTGAAAAAAAAAAATATTTTTTAGTTACTTTGGAAAAAAAAATATTTTTTTAGTTTCTTTGGAAAAAAAAATATTTTTTTAGTTACTTTGGAAAAAAAAATATTTTTTTAGTTACTTTGGAAAAAAAAATATTTTTTTAGTTTCTTTGGGAAAAAAAATATTTTTTTAGTTACTTTGGAAAAAAAATATTTTTTTAGTTACTTTGGAAAAAAAAATATTTTTTTAGTTACTTTGGAAAAAAAATTATTTTTTTAGTTACTTTGGAAAAAAAAATATTTTTTTAGTTACTTTGGAAAAAAAATATTTTTTTAGTTACTTTGGAAAAAAAAATATTTTTTTAGTTACTTTGGAAAAAAAAATATTTTTTTAGTTACTTTGGAAAAAAAATTATTTTTTTAGTTACTTTGGAAAAAAAAAATATTTTTTTAGTTACTTTGGAAAAAAAATTTTTTTTTTAGTTACTTTGGAAAAAAAAAATTTTTTTTAGTTACTTTGGAAAAAAAAAAAATTTTTTAGTTTCTTTGGAAAAATAAATAAATTTTTAGTTACTTTGGAAAAAAAAATATTTTTTTAGTTTCTTTGGAAAAAAAAATATTTTTTTAGTTACTTTGGAAAAAAAAATATTTTTTTAGTTTCTTTGGAAAAAAAATATTTTTTTAGTTACTTTGGAAAAAAAATTATTTTTTTAGTTACTTTGGAAAAAAAAATATTTTTTTAGTTACTTTGGAAAAAAAATTATTTTTTTAGTTACTTTGGAAAAAAAATTATTTTTTTAGTTACTTTGGAAAAAAAAATATTTTTTTAGTTACTTTGGAAAAAAAATATTTTTTTAGTTACTTTGGAAAAAAAAATATTTTTTTAGTTACTTTGGAAAAAAAAATATTTTTTTAGTTACTTTGGAAAAAAAATTTTTTTTTTAGTTTCTTTGGAAAAAAAAAAAAATTTTTAGTTACTTTGGAAAAAAAAATTTTTTTTTAGTTTCTTTGGAAAAAAAAAATGTTTTAGTTACTTTGGAAAAAAAAATAATTTTTTAGTTACTTTGGAAAAAAAAAAAAATTTTTAGTTACTTTGGAAAAAAAAATATTTTTTTTGTTTCTTTGGAAAAAAAAATATTTTTTTAGTTTCTTTGGAAAAAAAAATATTTTTTTAGTTTCTTTGGGAAAAAAAATATTTTTTTAGTTACTTTGGAAAAAAAAATATTTTTTTAGTTACTTTGGAAAAAAAAAAATTTTTTTAGTTACTTTGGAAAAAAAATTATTTTTTTAGTTACTTTGGAAAAAAAAATATTTTTTTAGTTACTTTGGAAAAAAAAATATTTTTTTAGTTTCTTTGGAAAAAAAAATATTTTTTTAGTTACTTTGGAAAAAAAAATATTTTTTTAGTTTCTTTGGAAAAAAAAATATTTTTTTAGTTTCTTTGGAAAAAAAAATATTTTTTTAGTTACTTTGGAAAAAAAAATATTTTTTTAGTTTCTTTGGAAAAAAAAATATTTTTTTAGTTACTTTGGAAAAAAAAATATTTTTTTAGTTACTTTGGAAAAAAAATATTATTTTAGTTACTTTGGAAAAAAAATATTTTTTTAGTTACTTTGGAAAAAAAAATATTTTTTTAGTTACTTTGGAAAAAAAAATATTTTTTTAGTTTCTTTGGAAAAAAAAATTTTTTTTTAGTTACTTTGGAAAAAAAAATATTTTTTTAGTTTCTTTGGAAAAAAAAAATTTTTTTTAGTTACTTTGGAAAAAAAAAATTTTTTTAGTTACTTTGGAAAAAAAAAATTTTTTTAGTTTCTTTGGAAAAAAAAAAAATTTTTTAGTTACTTTGGAAAAAAAAATATATTTTTTAGTTTCTTTGGAAAAAAAAATATTTTTTTAGTTACTTTGGAAAAAAAAATATTTTTTTAGTTTCTTTGGAAAAAAAAATATTTTTTTAGTTTCTTTGGAAAAAAATATATTTTTTTAGTTACTTTGGAAAAAAAAATATTTTTTTAGTTACTTTGGAAAAAAAAATATTTTTTTAGTTACTTTGGAAAAAAAAATATTTTTTTAGTTACTTTGGAAAAAAAATATTTTTTTAGTTACTTTGGAAAAAAAAATATTTTTTTAGTTACTTTGGAAAAAAAATATTTTTTTAGTTACTTTGGAAAAAAAAATATTTTTTTAGTTACTTTGGAAAAAAAAATATTTTTTTAGTTACTTTGGAAAAAAAATTATTTTTTTAGTTACTTTGGAAAAAAAAAAAAAATTTTTAGTTACTTTGGAAAAAAAATTATTTTTTTAGTTACTTTGGAAAAAAAAATTTTTTTAGTTACTTTGGAAAAAAAAATATTTTTTTAGTTTCTTTGGAAAAAAAAAATTTTTTTTAGTTACTTTGGAAAAAAAAATATTTTTTTAGTTTCTTTGGAAAAAAAATTATTTTTTTAGTTACTTTGGAAAAAAAAATATTTTTTTAGTTTCTTTGGAAAAAAATATATTTTTTTAGTTACTTTGGAAAAAAAAATATTTTTTTAGTTACTTTGGAAAAAAAAATATTTTTTTAGTTACTTTGGAAAAAAAATTATTTTTTTAGTTACTTTGGAAAAAAAAATTTTTTTTAGTTACTTTGGAAAAAAAAAAAATTTTTTAGTTACTTTGGAAAAAAAATATTTTTTTAGTTACTTTGGAAAAAAAAATATTTTTTTAGTTTCTTTGGAAAAAAAAATATTTTTTTAGTTACTTTGGAAAAAAAATTATTTTTTTAGTTTCTTTGGGAAAAAAAATATTTTTTTAGTTACTTTGGAAAAAAAAATATTTTTTTAGTTTCTTTGGAAAAAAATATATATTTTTAGTTACTTTGGAAAAAAAAATATTTTTTTAGTTACTTTGGAAAAAAAAATATTTTTTTAGTTACTTTGGAAAAAAAATTATTTTTTTAGTTACTTTGGAAAAAAAAATATTTTTTTAGTTACTTTGGAAAAAAAAATATTTTTTTAGTTACTTTGGAAAAAAAATATTTTTTTAGTTACTTTGGAAAAAAAAATATTTTTTTAGTTACTTTGGAAAAAAATATATTTTTTTAGTTACTTTGGAAAAAAAATTATTTTTTTAGTTACTTTGGAAAAAAAATTATTTTTTTAGTTACTTTGGGAAAAAAAATATTTTTTTAGTTACTTTGGAAAAAAAAAATTTTTTTAGTTACTTTGGAAAAAAAAAAATTTTTTTAGTTACTTTGGAAAAAAAAATATTTTTTTAGTTACTTTGGAAAAAAAAATTTTTTTTTAGTTTCTTTGGAAAAAAAAATTTTTTTTTAGTTACTTTGGAAAAAAAAATTTTTTTTTAGTTTCTTTGGAAAAAAAAAAAATTTTTTAGTTACTTTGGAAAAAAAAATATTTTTTTAGTTACTTTGGAAAAAAAAATATTTTTTTAGTTACTTTGGAAAAAAAAATATTTTTTTAGTTACTTTGGAAAAAAAAATATTTTTTTAATTACTTTGGAAAAAAAATATTTTTTTAGTTACTTTGGGAAAAAAAATATTTTTTTAGTTACTTTGGAAAAAAAGTTACTTTTTTAGTTACTTTGGAAAAAAGTTACTTTTTTAGTTACTTTGGAAAAAAAAATATTTTTTTAGTTACTTTGGAAAAAAAAAATTTTTTTTAGTTACTTTGGAAAAAAAAAAATTTTTTAGTTACTTTGGAAAAAAAAAATTTTTTTAGTTTCTTTGGAAAAAAAAAAAAATTTTTAGTTACTTTGGAAAAAAAAATATATTTTTTAGTTTCTTTGGAAAAAAAAATATTTTTTTAGTTACTTTGGAAAAAAAAATATTTTTTTAGTTTCTTTGGAAAAAAAAATATTTTTTTAGTTTCTTTGGAAAAAAATATATTTTTTTAGTTACTTTGGAAAAAAAAATATTTTTTTAGTTACTTTGGAAAAAAAAATATTTTTTTAGTTACTTTGGAAAAAAAAATATTTTTTTAGTTACTTTGGAAAAAAAATATTTTTTTAGTTACTTTGGAAAAAAAAATATTTTTTTAGTTACTTTGGAAAAAAAATATTTTTTTAGTTACTTTGGAAAAAAAAATATTTTTTTAGTTACTTTGGAAAAAAAAATATTTTTTTAGTTACTTTGGAAAAAAAATTATTTTTTTAGTTACTTTGGAAAAAAAAAAAAAATTTTTAGTTACTTTGGAAAAAAAATTATTTTTTTAGTTACTTTGGAAAAAAAAATTTTTTTAGTTACTTTGGAAAAAAAAATATTTTTTTAGTTTCTTTGGAAAAAAAAAATTTTTTTTAGTTACTTTGGAAAAAAAAATATTTTTTTAGTTTCTTTGGAAAAAAAATTATTTTTTTAGTTACTTTGGAAAAAAAAATATTTTTTTAGTTTCTTTGGAAAAAAATATATTTTTTTAGTTACTTTGGAAAAAAAAATATTTTTTTAGTTACTTTGGAAAAAAAAATATTTTTTTAGTTACTTTGGAAAAAAAATTATTTTTTTAGTTACTTTGGAAAAAAAAATTTTTTTTAGTTACTTTGGAAAAAAAAAAAATTTTTTAGTTACTTTGGAAAAAAAATATTTTTTTAGTTACTTTGGAAAAAAAAATATTTTTTTAGTTTCTTTGGAAAAAAAAATATTTTTTTAGTTACTTTGGAAAAAAAATTATTTTTTTAGTTTCTTTGGGAAAAAAAATATTTTTTTAGTTACTTTGGAAAAAAAAATATTTTTTTAGTTTCTTTGGAAAAAAATATATATTTTTAGTTACTTTGGAAAAAAAAATATTTTTTTAGTTACTTTGGAAAAAAAAATATTTTTTTAGTTACTTTGGAAAAAAAATTATTTTTTTAGTTACTTTGGAAAAAAAAATATTTTTTTAGTTACTTTGGAAAAAAAAATATTTTTTTAGTTACTTTGGAAAAAAAATATTTTTTTAGTTACTTTGGAAAAAAAAATATTTTTTTAGTTACTTTGGAAAAAAATATATTTTTTTAGTTACTTTGGAAAAAAAATTATTTTTTTAGTTACTTTGGAAAAAAAATTATTTTTTTAGTTACTTTGGGAAAAAAAATATTTTTTTAGTTACTTTGGAAAAAAAAAATTTTTTTAGTTACTTTGGAAAAAAAAAAATTTTTTTAGTTACTTTGGAAAAAAAAATATTTTTTTAGTTACTTTGGAAAAAAAAATTTTTTTTTAGTTTCTTTGGAAAAAAAAATTTTTTTTTAGTTACTTTGGAAAAAAAAATTTTTTTTTAGTTTCTTTGGAAAAAAAAAAAATTTTTTAGTTACTTTGGAAAAAAAAATATTTTTTTAGTTACTTTGGAAAAAAAAATATTTTTTTAGTTACTTTGGAAAAAAAAATATTTTTTTAGTTACTTTGGAAAAAAAAATATTTTTTTAATTACTTTGGAAAAAAAATATTTTTTTAGTTACTTTGGGAAAAAAAATATTTTTTTAGTTACTTTGGAAAAAAAGTTACTTTTTTAGTTACTTTGGAAAAAAGTTACTTTTTTAGTTACTTTGGAAAAAAAAATATTTTTTTAGTTACTTTGGGAAAAAAAATATTTTTTTAGTTTCTTTGGAAAAAAAAATATTTGTTTAGTTACATTTGGAAAAAAAAAAATTTTTTTAGTTACTTTGGAAAAAAAAAATGTTTTTAGTTACTTTGGAAAAAAAAATATTTTTTTAGTTACTTTGGAAAAAAAAAAATTTTTTAGTTACTTTGGAAAAAAAAATATTTTTTTAGTTTCTTTGGAAAAAAAATATTTTTTTAGTTACTTTGGAAAAAAAATATTTTTTTAGTTACTTTGGAAAAAAAAATATTTTTTTAGTTACTTTGGAAAAAAAAAAAATTTTTTAGTTACTTTGGAAAAAAAAAATTTTTTTAGTTACTTTGGAAAAAAAAATATTTTTTTAGTTACTTTGGAAAAAAAAATATTTTTTTAGTTACTTTGGAAAAAAAAATATTTTTTTAGTTTCTTTGGAAAAAAAAAAATTTTTTAGTTACTTTGGAAAAAAAAATATTTTTTTAGTTTCTTTGGAAAAAAAAATTTTTTTTAGTTACTTTGGAAAAAAAATATTTTTTTAGTTACTTTGGAAAAAAAAATATTTTTTTAATTACTTTGGAAAAAAAATATTTTTTTAGTTACTTTGGAAAAAAAAAAAATTTTTTAGTTACTTTGGAAAAAAAGTTACTTTTTTAGTTACTTTGGAAAAAAGTTACTTTTTTAGTTACTTTGGAAAAAAAAAAATTTTTTTAGTTACTTTGGGAAAAAAAATATTTTTTTAGTTTCTTTGGAAAAAAAAATATTTTTTTTAGTTACATTTGGAAAAAAAAATATTTTTTTAGTTACTTTGGGAAAAAAAATGTTTTTAGTTACTTTGGAAAAAAAAATATTTTTTTAGTTACTTTGGAAAAAAAAAAATTTTTTTAGTTACTTTGGAAAAAAAAATATTTTTTTAGTTTCTTTGGAAAAAAAAATATTTTTTTAGTTACTTTGGAAAAAAAATATTTTTTTAGTTACTTTGGAAAAAAAATATTTTTTTAGTTACTTTGGAAAAAAAAATATTTTTTTAGTTACTTTGGAAAAAAAATATTTTTTTAGTTACTTTGGAAAAAAATATATTTTTTTAGTTTCTTTGGAAAAAAAAATTTTTTTTAGTTACTTTGGGAAAAAAAATATTTTTTTAGTTTCTTTGGAAAAAAAAAATTTTTTTTAGTTTCTTTGGAAAAAAAAATTTTTTTTAGTTACTTTGGAAAAAAAAATTTTTTTTTAGTTTCTTTGAAAAAAAAAAAAATTTTAGTTACTTTGGAAAAAAAAATATTTTTTTAGTTTCTTTGGAAAAAAAAAAATTTTTTTAGTTACTTTGGAAAAAAAAATATTTTTTTAGTTTCTTTGGAAAAAAAAAATATTTTTTTAGTTACTTTGGGAAAAAAAATATTTTTTTAGTTACTTTGGAAAAAAAAATATTTTTTTAGTTACTTTGGAAAAAAAAATATTTTTTTAGTTACTTTGGAAAAAAAATATTTTTTTAGTTACTTTGGAAAAAAAAATATTTTTTTAGTTACTTTGGAAAAAAAAATATTTTTTTAGTTACTTTGGAAAAAAAAATATTTTTTTAGTTACTTTGGAAAAAAAATATATTTTTTTAGTTACTTTGGAAAAAAAATTATTTTTTTAGTTACTTTGGAAAAAAAAATATTTTTTAGTTACTTTGGAAAAAAAAAATTTTTTTTAGTTTCTTTGGAAAAAAAAAAATTTTTTAGTTACTTTGGAAAAAAAAATATTTTTTTAGTTTCTTTGGAAAAAAAAATATTTTTTTAGTTACTTTGGGAAAAAAAATATTTTTTTAGTTTCTTTGGAAAAAAAAATATTTTTTTAGTTTCTTTGGAAAAAAAAATATTTTTTTAGTTACTTTGGAAAAAAAAATATTTTTTTAGTTACTTTGGAAAAAAAAATATTTTTTTAGTTACTTTGGAAAAAAAATTATTTTTTTAGTTACTTTGGAAAAAAAAATATTTTTTTAGTTACTTTGGAAAAAAAAATATTTTTTTAGTTACTTTGGGAAAAAAAATATTTTTTTAGTTACTTTGGAAAAAAAATTATTTTTTTAGTTACTTTGGAAAAAAAAATATTTTTTTAGTTACTTTGGAAAAAAAAATATTTTTTTAGTTACTTTGGAAAAAAAATATTTTTTTAGTTACTTTGGAAAAAAAAATATTTTTTTAGTTACTTTGGAAAAAAAATTATTTTTTTAGTTACTTTGGAAAAAAAATTATTTTTTTAGTTACTTTGGAAAAAAAAAATATTTTTTTAGTTACTTTGGAAAAAAAATTATTTTTTTAGTTACTTTGGAAAAAAAAATTTTTTTTAGTTACTTTGGGAAAAAAAAATTTTTTTTAGTTTCTTTGGAAAAAAAATAATTTTTTTAGTTACTTTGGAAAAAAAAATATTTTTTTAGTTTCTTTGGAAAAAAAAATATTTTTTTAGTTACTTTGGAAAAAAAAATATTTTTTTAGTTTCTTTGGAAAAAAAAATATTTTTTTAGTTTCTTTGGAAAAAAAAATATTTTTTTAGTTACTTTGGAAAAAAAATTATTTTTTTAGTTACTTTGGAAAAAAAAATATTTTTTTAGTTACTTTGGAAAAAAAATATTTTTTTAGTTACTTTGGAAAAAAAAATATTTTTTTAGTTACTTTGGAAAAAAAAATATTTTTTTAGTTACTTTGGAAAAAAAAATATTTTTTTAGTTACTTTGGAAAAAAAAAATATTTTTTTAGTTACTTTGGAAAAAAAATTATTTTTTTAGTTACTTTGGAAAAAAAAATATTTTTTTAGTTACTTTGGAAAAAAAAATATTTTTTTAGTTTCTTTGGAAAAAAAAATATTTTTTTAGTTACTTTGGAAAAAAAAATATTTTTTTAGTTTCTTTGGAAAAAAAAATATTTTTTTAGTTACTTTGGAAAAAAAAATATTTTTTTAGTTACTTTGGAAAAAAAAATATTTTTTTACTTACTTTGGAAAAAAAATTATTTTTTTAGTTACTTTGGAAATTTTTTTATTTTTTTAGTTACTTTGGAAAAAAAAATATTTTTTTAGTTACTTTGGAAAAAAAAAATTTTTTTAGTTACTTTGGAAAAAAAAAAATTTTTTTAGTTACTTTGGAAAAAAAAATATTTTTTTAGTTACTTTGGAAAAAAAAATTTTTTTTTAGTTTCTTTGGAAAAAAAAATTTTTTTTTAGTTACTTTGGAAAAAAAAATATTTTTTTAGTTACTTTGGAAAAAAAAATATTTTTTTAGTTACTTTGGAAAAAAAATATTTTTTTAGTTACTTTGGAAAAAAAAATATTTTTTTAGTTACTTTGGAAAAAAAAATATTTTTTTAGTTACTTTGGAAAAAAAAAATTTTTTTTAGTTTCTTTGGAAAAAAAAAATTTTTTTTAGTTACTTTGGAAAAAAAATTATTTTTTTAGTTACTTTGGAAAAAAAAAATTTTTTTTAGTTACTTTGGAAAAAAAATATTTTTTTAGTTACTTTGGAAAAAAAAATATTTTTTTAGTTACTTTGGAAAAAAAATATATTTTTTTAGTTACTTTGGAAAAAAAAATTTTTTTTTAGTTTCTTTGGAAAAAAATATATTTTTTTAGTTACTTTGGAAAAAAAAATATTTTTTTAGTTACTTTGGAAAAAAAAATATTTTTTTAGTTACTTTGGAAAAAAAATATTTTTTTAGTTACTTTGGAAAAAAAAATATTTTTTTAGTTACTTTGGAAAAAAAAATATTTTTTTAGTTACTTTGGAAAAAAAAAAATTTTTTTAGTTTCTTTGGAAAAAAAAATTTTTTTTTAGTTACTTTGGAAAAAAAAATATTTTTTTAGTTTCTTTGGAAAAAAAAATATTTTTTTAGTTTCTTTGGAAAAAAAAATATTTTTTTAGTTACTTTGGAAAAAAAAATATTTTTTTAGTTTCTTTGGAAAAAAAAATATTTTTTTAGTTACTTTGGAAAAAAAAATATTTTTTTAGTTACTTTGGAAAAAAAATATTATTTTAGTTACTTTGGAAAAAAAAATATTTTTTTAGTTCCTTTGGAAAAAAAATATTTTTTTAGTTACTTTGGAAAAAAAAATATTTTTTTAGTTACTTTGGAAAAAAAATATTTTTTTAGTTACTTTGGAAAAAAAAATATTTTTTTAGTTACTTTGGAAAAAAAAATATTTTTTTAGTTACTTTGGAAAAAAAATTATTTTTTTAGTTACTTTGGAAAAAAAAAATATTTTTTTAGTTACTTTGGAAAAAAAAATATTTTTTTAGTTACTTTGGAAAAAAAAAAAATTTTTAGTTACTTTGGAAAAAAAAATATTTTTTTAGTTTCTTTGGAAAAAAAAAATTGTTTTAGTTACTTTGGAAAAAAAAATATTTTTTTAGTTTCTTTGGAAAAAAAAATATTTTTTTAGTTACTTTGGAAAAAAAAATATTTTTTTAGTTTCTTTGGAAAAAAATATATTTTTTTAGTTACTTTGGAAAAAAAAATATTTTTTTAGTTACTTTGGGAAAAAAAATATTTTTTTAGTTACTTTGGAAAAAAAAATATTTTTTTAGTTACTTTGGAAAATTTTTTATTTTTTTAGTTACTTTGGAAAAAAAAATATTTTTTTAGTTACTTTGGAAAAAAAATATTTTTTTAGTTACTTTGGAAAAAAAATTATTTTTTTAGTTACTTTGGAAAAAAAAATATTTTTTTAGTTACTTTGGAAAAAAAATTATTTTTTTAGTTACTTTGGAAAAAAAATTATTTTTTTAGTTACTTTGGGAAAAAAAATATTTTTTTAGTTACTTTGGAAAAAAAATATTTTTTTAGTTACTTTGGAAAAAAAAAATTTTTTTTAGTTACTTTGGAAAAAAATATATTTTTTTAGTTACTTTGGAAAAAAAAAAATTTTTTAGTTTCTTTGGAAAAAAAAATTTTTTTTTAGTTACTTTGGAAAAAAAAAAAAAATTTTAGTTTCTTTGGAAAAAAAAATTTTTTTTTAGTTACTTTGGAAAAAAAAATATTTTTTTAATTACTTTGGAAAAAAAATATTTTTTTAGTTACTTTGGAAAAAAAAATATTTTTTTAGTTACTTTGGAAAAAAAGTTACTTTTTCAGTTACTTTGGAAAAAAGTTACTTTTTTAGTTACTTTGGAAAAAAAATATTTTTTTAGTTACTTTGGGAAAAAAAATATTTTTTTAGTTTCTTTGGAAAAAAAAATATTTTTTTAGTTACATTTGGAAAAAAAAATATTTTTTTAGTTACTTTGGAAAAAAAAAAATGTTTTTAGTTACTTTGGAAAAAAAAATATTTTTTTAGTTACTTTGGAAAAAAAAAAATTTTTTAGTTACTTTGGAAAAAAATATATTTTTTTAGTTACTTTGGGAAAAAAAATATTTTTTTAGTTACTTTGGAAAAAAAATAATTTTTTTAGTTACTTTGGAAAAAAAAAATTTTTTTTAGTTACTTTGGAAAAAAAAAAAAATTTTTAGTTTCTTTGGAAAAAAAAATAATTTTTTAGTTACTTTGGAAAAAAAAATATTTTTTTAGTTTCTTTGGAAAAAAAAATTTTTTTTTAGTTACTTTGGAAAAAAAAATATTTTTTTAGTTTCTTTGGAAAAAAAAATATTTTTTTAGTTTCTTTGGGAAAAAAAAAATTTTTTTAGTTACTTTGGAAAAAAAAATATTTTTTTAGTTACTTTGGAAAAAAAAATATTTTTTTAGTTACTTTGGAAAAAAAATTATTTTTTTAGTTACTTTGGAAAAAAAAATATTTTTTTAGTTACTTTGGAAAAAAAAATATTTTTTTAGTTACTTTGGAAAAAAAAATATTTTTTTAGTTACTTTGGAAAAAAAAATATTTTTTTAGTTACTTTGGAAAAAAAAAATTTTTTTAGTTACTTTGGAAAAAAAAAAAAAATTTTAGTTTCTTTGGAAAAAAAAAAAAATTTTTAGTTACTTTGGAAAAAAAATATTTTTTTAGTTACTTTGGAAAAAAAAATATTTTTTTAGTTTCTTTGAAAAAAAAAATATTTTTTAGTTACTTTGGAAAAAAAAATATTTTTTTAGTTTCTTTGGAAAAAAAAATATTTTTTTAGTTACTTTGGAAAAAAAAATATTTTTTTAGTTACTTTGGAAAAAAAAATATTTTTTTAGTTTCTTTGGGAAAAAAAATATTTTTTTAGTTACTTTGGAAAAAAAATATTTTTTTAGTTACTTTGGAAAAAAAAATATTTTTTTAGTTACTTTGGAAAAAAAAATATTTTTTTAGTTACTTTGGAAAAAAAAAATTTTTTTAGTTACTTTGGAAAAAAATATATTTTTTTAGTTACTTTGGGAAAAAAAATATTTTTTTAGTTACTTTGGAAAAAAAATAATTTTTTTAGTTACTTTGGAAAAAAAAAATTTTTTTTAGTTACTTTGGAAAAAAAAAAATTTTTTTAGTTTCTTTGGAAAAAAAAATAATTTTTTAGTTACTTTGGAAAAAAAAATATTTTTTTAGTTTCTTTGGAAAAAAAAATTTTTTTTTAGTTACTTTGGAAAAAAAAATATTTTTTTAGTTTCTTTGGAAAAAAAAATATTTTTTTAGTTTCTTTGGGAAAAAAAAAAAATTTTTAGTTACTTTGGAAAAAAAAATATTTTTTTAGTTACTTTGGAAAAAAAAATATTTTTTTAGTTACTTTGGAAAAAAAATTATTTTTTTAGTTACTTTGGAAAAAAAAATATTTTTTTAGTTACTTTGGAAAAAAAAATATTTTTTTAGTTACTTTGGAAAAAAAAATATTTTTTTAGTTACTTTGGAAAAAAAAATATTTTTTTAGTTACTTTGGAAAAAAAAATTTTTTTTAGTTACTTTGGAAAAAAAAAAAAATTTTTAGTTTCTTTGGAAAAAAAAAAAAATTTTTAGTTACTTTGGAAAAAAAATATTTTTTTAGTTACTTTGGAAAAAAAAATATTTTTTTAGTTTCTTTGAAAAAAAAAAATATTTTTTAGTTACTTTGGAAAAAAAATTATTTTTTTAGTTTCTTTGGAAAAAAAAATATTTTTTTAGTTACTTTGGAAAAAAAAATATTTTTTTAGTTACTTTGGAAAAAAAAATATTTTTTTAGTTTCTTTGGGAAAAAAAATATTTTTTTAGTTACTTTGGAAAAAAAATATTTTTTTAGTTACTTTGGAAAAAAAAATATTTTTTTAGTTACTTTGGAAAAAAAATTATTTTTTTAGTTACTTTGGAAAAAAATATTTTTTTAGTTACTTTGGAAAAAAAATATTTTTTTAGTTACTTTGGAAAAAAAAATATTTTTTTAGTTACTTTGGAAAAAAAAATATTTTTTTAGTTACTTTGGAAAAAAAATTTTTTTTTTAGTTACTTTGGAAAAAAAAAATATTTTTTTAGTTACTTTGGAAAAAAAAATTTTTTTTTAGTTACTTTGGAAAAAAAAATTTTTTTTTAGTTACTTTGGAAAAAAAATTTTTTTTTTAGTTTCTTTGGAAAAAAAAAAAAATTTTTAGTTACTTTGGAAAAAAAAATATTTTTTTAGTTTCTTTGGAAAAAAAAATATTTTTTTAGTTACTTTGGAAAAAAAAATATTTTTTTAGTTTCTTTGGAAAAAAAATATTTTTTTAGTTACTTTGGAAAAAAAATTATTTTTTTAGTTACTTTGGAAAAAAAAATATTTTTTTAGTTACTTTGGAAAAAAAATTATTTTTTTAGTTACTTTGGAAAAAAAATTATTTTTTTAGTTACTTTGGAAAAAAAAATATTTTTTTAGTTACTTTGGAAAAAAAATATTTTTTTAGTTACTTTGGAAAAAAAAATATTTTTTTAGTTACTTTGGAAAAAAAAATATTTTTTTAGTTACTTTGGAAAAAAAAATTTTTTTTTAGTTTCTTTGGAAAAAAAAAAAAAATTTTAGTTACTTTGGAAAAAAAAATTTTTTTTTAGTTTCTTTGGAAAAAAAAAAATGTTTTAGTTACTTTGGAAAAAAAAATTTTTTTTAGTTACTTTGGAAAAAAAAAATATTTTTTAGTTACTTTGGAAAAAAAAAATATTTTTTTTGTTTCTTTGGAAAAAAAAATATTTTTTTTGTTTCTTTGGAAAAAAAAATATTTTTTTAGTTTCTTTGGGAAAAAAAATATTTTTTTAGTTACTTTGGAAAAAAAAATATTTTTTTAGTTACTTTGGAAAAAAAAATATTTTTTTAGTTACTTTGGAAAAAAAATTATTTTTTTAGTTACTTTGGAAAAAAAAATATTTTTTTAGTTACTTTGGAAAAAAAAATATTTTTTTAGTTTCTTTGGAAAAAAAAATATTTTTTTAGTTACTTTGGAAAAAAAAATATTTTTTTAGTTTCTTTGGAAAAAAAAATATTTTTTTAGTTTCTTTGGAAAAAAAAATATTTTTTTAGTTACTTTGGAAAAAAAAATATTTTTTTAGTTTCTTTGGAAAAAAAAATATTTTTTTAGTTACTTTGGAAAAAAAAATATTTTTTTAGTTACTTTGGAAAAAAAATATTATTTTAGTTACTTTGGAAAAAAAAATATTTTTTTAGTTACTTTGGAAAAAAAATATTTTTTTAGTTACTTTGGAAAAAAAAATATTTTTTTAGTTACTTTGGAAAAAAAATATTTTTTTAGTTACTTTGGAAAAAAAAATATTTTTTTAGTTACTTTGGAAAAAAAAATATTTTTTTAGTTACTTTGGAAAAAAAAATATTTTTTTAGTTACTTTGGAAAAAAAATATTTTTTTAGTTACTTTGGAAAAAAAAATATTTTTTTAGTTACTTTGGAAAAAAAATATTTTTTTAGTTACTTTGGAAAAAAAAATATTTTTTTAGTTACTTTGGAAAAAAAAATATTATTTTAGTTACTTTGGAAAAAAAATTATTTTTTTAGTTACTTTGGAAAAAAAAAATATTTTTTTAGTTACTTTGGAAAAAAAAATATTTTTTTAGTTACTTTGGAAAAAAAAATTTTTTTTAGTTACTTTGGAAAAAAAAATATTTTTTTAGTTTCTTTGGAAAAAAAAATATTTTTTTAGTTACTTTGGAAAAAAAAATATTTTTTTAGTTTCTTTGGAAAAAAATATATTTTTTTAGTTACTTTGGAAAAAAATATATTTTTTTAGTTACTTTGGAAAAAAAAATATTTTTTTAGTTACTTTGGAAAAAAAAATATTTTTTTAGTTACTTTGGAAAAAAATTTATTTTTTTAGTTACTTTGGAAAAAAAAATATTTTTTTAGTTACTTTGGAAAAAAAATATTTTTTTAGTTACTTTGGAAAAAAAAATATTTTTTTAGTTACTTTGGAAAAAAAAATATTTTTTTAGTTACTTTGGAAAAAAAATTATTTTTTTAGTTACTTTGGAAAAAAAATTATTTTTTTAGTTACTTTGGGAAAAAAAATATTTTTTTAGTTACTTTGGAAAAAAATATTTTTTTAGTTACTTTGGAAAAAAAAAATTTT